>NC_056737.1:1613317691-1613337691 GCF_019279795.1 Protopterus annectens
TTCATGAAAATGCAGTCTTCCTTCTCCTTCAGTCAAATGGTTGACTGATCTATACTCTAATATCATGTCCCCTAAGTTGTGCTTTCACTTGTTTACATTTAACTGATTACTTCAATGCCCACTTGTGTGGACAGCATCAGACAGAAAGCAGTACTGTATACAGCAGTGACACATATTTCTTTACTTTGGGTGCAATCTGTAAGGCAGAGCATACATTAGGGGGAGTTGTGTGTTGTGTGACCAGTAACAACTTTAGTCACTAATTATATTGATGATTGAACTTGTTTGTGTTTTGAGTATTTGCCTTTTAAATAATGAACAAAATAAGTAAAAGCCAATCACCTTTACTGTTGAGGGAGGAAGGCAGCAGTTTTATTATGATTTGTAGGGAGGTGATACTGCACACACAGAGAAGGCAGAGTTTCACAATGATCCAGCAAGATGTTCTGAAGTAAAAAAAAAAACAGCTAATAGTTGAATGGTGCCCTAGGCAGGGTAACGGACCAGGGCCACCCCCTCCCGCAGCCATTACAGTGTCCCATTACGTGGTTGTCTCTCCCCAATTACCATAAACAGTGTTCAAGCTTGTCAGTGTGCTTATTATTTTCTTCTTTACTTTTACAATGATTGCAAATAATTGGATTCATTTTAAAACTTTAATTTTAAATTTTATAGCAAAAAAACTGATGGCCATTTGCTAAACAAAAGAATCTAATTAACATGAGCAACAGTAAATTTCTTTGCCATTGAAACTTACATTCACTGAAAATGCACTGAAACTCACATTCATTGAAAATGCATCTGGCCAGTACAGTGGCGGCTGGTGACTTCAAATCAAAGGAGGGCTGCAGGAGACAGTTGAATGAGTGGGGCCAATGGGAAGGGGTGTGACCAACTAGAGCTATGCTCAAAACCACAAAAAATACTACTTTAATTAAATACACTGCCCTGGATGCCAAGCCATCATTATGAGAGTCTAATCAAGACAAAATGAAGTGTAGAAGAAAAAAATATTTCAATGCATGGCTACATGACAGCTTACTTAGTATCTAGATGGAAACAAAAAGGTTGTGAGGCATGGAAGAATAAATTATTTTTTAAATACATTAATGGAATGCCAGTCAAAATCAAGTATAAAAAAACAAGCAGCACTCAACTCAAACCACTTCTCCTTGTACTGCAGTTCTAATTATAATTTATATTCAGCTTTATAAAAGTACCAAGTAATATGCTGAAAGTAGCAATCTCTGTGATACCCCCACTTGTAAAAATGTTTCTTATCCAAAAAAGATCTGCTACCTAACAACAATGATCTACTTGTTTCATGGGGAAAACATGATCAAAGTAAAAAATGAACAGAAAACAAGAAACAAGCTCAAGATAAATTGCTTACAGGATTACTGCACAGGTTATGGAACACACATGATAGATTGGCAGTCTGTTTAGTTTACAGGTAAAGCTTGCAAAGATGACTGCAAGTCTCCAATAAATGTAATGAGCTTCTGAAAATATTGTAATTCTGCCCTTTATTACAAATGCTGTCATATGCATTTCAATACCTAAGCCTTATACGTTATCTAGTTATGTAAATATTCTCTGCATGGCAACAACAAAAAGGCTTTCAATGTTGGTAATTACTTAACAGTATGCTTATTAAAGCTTACTTAGGTTCATAGATTAGTACTAGGCTAACTGCCCTTGCAAGCCATTGTAAGCCTAGCCAATTATCCCTTGTGAGAATCGAACCCTTCACCTTGTGTTTGTAAGGCAAATACCTTAACCATTAGGCCACTCTGCATCTTACAATCTCAGTCAAGCTTACCTGATGGTCATTAAAGCATTGCTACTTAAACACAGAGCAACAGGCACTGCAACAACATGCATTTTCTGAATAATAAGAAACATAAATCAACAGTATAAAAATATGACAGAAAACCAAAACATTCTGCAAAATCAAGGACAGATGAAAAGCCACTGTAGTACTTGTGTCTACCTTGGATGGCGGATACTCTGCAAACTTACACTGCATAACTGTTCCTTGCCTTGCTTCGACACATCCAGAGTCACTACATGGGGGAGTGGGGTGCAATGAGTATGTCACAATTTGAAATTTCTCTGGCTGATGGTGATGGCCCTGACACATTTGTCATACCTCTCAACCTCAAATCAAGAAATCTGGACAAAGCCATGAATAGAAGTGGGACAAAGGCCAAAAATAAAGACAATTTTTAAATATTGCTCTTATAAACTTAGAAAGATAATAGAATAGTAGGTCTTGCATTAGTATGAATTTTCTGAAGAGTATGAAATTTGAAACTCAAATGTCTGTCATTATTTTCTAACTTCAGTCTTTAATGATTTGCCAGTAATATGCTAGAAAACCACAATTTTATGAAAAACAGACCAGGAATGTGATGCAAAAATATAAAATAGCCACACAATACAGCTGGGAACCTGTCAAAAAAGGGACACTTTTTTAATATTAGTACTGCTAAGTTGAGCAGCTGACAAAATAAGAGAATCTACATTCATTTCTGAAATAAAAGTAATCTATAACTCTGATCATTACAATTATTTATTAATCAATTAATAAAAGAACTGAGAACAGTCAACTAGGAAATGAAAAGCCACACAAGCTGTCCCAGGAACACTCCGATAAGCACCAGCACAACACCAGTCCAATAATATAAACACGAAAAGTTTATTTTACAAATATCCATTAAGCGCTTTCATCTTACCAAAGACTTCATCAGAACAACTAATACATAATTTCTATTCCCTTATAAATACTAAAAATCGTCACCTGACTCACATCAAATGAAATTTAAAGTGCTAGTGCTAAATTCACATTCCTTCCAATGAATTAAGTGTACAATCTCACAGGCTCACCTATCTGAGTTGAATGTTATATATTAAAATGTTATACGTTTTTAAAAAAACACATTTGACTTAAAAAACACATTTAACTTAAAAAATATATATATAAAAAAAATATATATATATATATATATAAATAAAACAACCTTTATGTGTCATTGTAAGGGTACAATAATGAACGTAGCATTAATTCCACATATATGCTTAACCCCTGAATTTCCTAAACTTAAACATTACTGAAATAACTATCTTGAATTGTCTAAAATGGGTTTAATAGAAATGTGTTCATTAATTCCGGGGTATGCTGATGCGTTTAGTCTAATTTGCCACCTAACTTCCTTATCACTGACCATCTTTTTAATGACAATAGGGTACTAAAAATAGTGGGGAAAGAGCCACATTTCGTTTTTAGAAATGGGTTTAATATGAAATTTTTATTGGAGACAAAACACAATATGAAAACTGATAGGTGTTGTGTTGGTGGAACCACCAAGTGTGGCACTTGTCAACAGTGTCAACACATTATAGATGTTCAGGATATTATTTTGCAAAATTACAACCAAACAAGAATTATTTTTCAGAAGAGGAATTGCAGGTCAAAAAATTTAGTTTATTTGGCCACTTGTTCACACTGCCCCTGCTTTTATGTAGGGAAGACCGTCAGGTGTTTACGTAACAGGATTTATGATCACCAATATAGTATCAAGAAACATGATGATAATAATGCATTATGGAAACATTTAAATGAGAACAAGGACTGTTCAAATTTTAAATTTGGTATTTTAGAAGTGGTCAAGTGTAATGTGAGGGGGGGGACATTAAAAAGATGGTCAGTGATAAGGAAGTTAGGTGGCAAATTAGACTAAATGCATCAGCATACCCCAGAATTAATGAACACATTTCTATTAAACCCATTTTAGACAATTCAAAATAGTTATTTCAGTAATGTTTAAGTTTAGGAAATTCAGGGGTTAAGCATATATGTGGAGTTAATGCTACGTTCATTATTGTACCCTTACAATGACACATAAAGGTTGTTTTATTTATATATATATATTTTTTTTATATATATATTTTTTAAGTTAAATGTGTTTTTTAAGTCAAATGTGTTTTTTAAAAACGTATAACATTTTAATATATAACATTCAACTCAGATAGGTGAGCCTGTGAGATTGTACACTTAATTCATTGGAAGGAATGTGAATTTAGCACTAGCACTTTAAATTTCATTTCATGTGAGTCAGGTGATGATTTTTAGTATTTATAAGGGAATAGAAATTATGTATTAGTTGTTCTGACGAAGTCTTTGGTAAGATGAAAGCGCTTAACGGATATTTGTAAAATAAACTTTTCGTGTTTATATTATTGGACTGGTGTTGTGCTGGTGTTTATCGGAGTGTTCCTGGGACAGCTTGTGTAATTATTTATTAATCATAAACCCTCCACGTTTTCTTCCAAAATTACCATTTTGTGGGGGGATTACTAGGGGGAAGAGCAACATTTTGAGCTAAAGTCGGGGACAGTTGAGAGGTTTGGATATTCCTAATTCTATAAAGTGATTTATTTGGTGCATACCTCTCAACCTCTTAATGCAGGAAATATGGACAAGGCCAAATATATTGGGGGAACATACAGACAGTACAAAAATTTGCTCTTGTATAAACTTAGACAGTTGATAGAATAACAGGTCTTGCTTTAGCATGTATTTTTCTGAAGGGTATGAAGTCTTGAAACTCAATGTCTGTCTTTATTTAGTGACTTCATTCCTAAATGATTTGCTAGACAACCACAAATTTTATGAGGAACAAGCCAAAAATAAGGAGTAAAAATCTATTCATTCTCTGAAAATCTGGACAATGGATAGGTATAGTTCAGCCGGGGCTGTCTTTGAGTTTGCTGCCCTTTCCCCCTCACAAAATCATGGTCAAATGGGGCCTTCCCTCTACACCCATTCCAATGTCCCATTACTTGACTATTTCACCCCATTTACCATAAACATTGTAATGTGCATACTGCTTTACTTCTACGATGATTTGGATTTCATTTAAAAGTTTTATTTTACATTTTACAGCATAAATGCTAATAGACATCTGCTAAACAAAGCAATGCAGTCTTGCAATGAAAATAGACTTAGCATTAAAACTTCTCTGCCCTTGAAACTCATATTCATTGAAACAGCATTGAAACCCACATTCAAGGAAAATACATCTGGACATTGGCAGATAAAGATTAACTTTGGGCTGTTTTCAAATCACAGGCCCCTTGCACATGAAGCATGCATGTGTTCTTTGATACACCTTCCTGATTGTATTAAATTATATTCCTTGTATAATACAGTACAGTTGTTAGAGGGAGTTTTAAATGTATTGTTTTGAACATTTTTCCAGTAAACAATGAAACAAAATGCATGCACCATTAATGACAAAACTGTCCAATTCAGAACATTTCCATTGTACAAGTCTACTCAAACCTCTACAGTTCACCAGTATCAGTAAATATGTACAATTTCTGCAGTAGTAAAAGTCACCTAAATAATTCCACATTAAAGAGATCTGTAATTAATGAAGAGGTTGCTGCTAGCAAACAACTTTATATTTCATTGTTTCTTCTACAAATAAAGTGTCTGTTGCCCTTGAGGAATAAATTGCCCATGTTACATTGAAAATGATAAGTTAGTAATATTGCAATAGGGAATGGATGGCAAAGTGATAACAGGTTCATAGTTACTAGGTCTCTCTGCCAAAGAGGACATTCTTAGGACTGCAGCATTCACCCCTTTAAAAGTACAACAAAGTATAGTATAAGCAATGCATCTACATAATGTGGGAGCAGAAACCACAGCCTTCTGCATCAAAAGCAAGTACACTACCTCTTGTGCTATTAATAATACAAGCAGAATCCACATAAGCAGCATTAAACATCTCTTCCCTTGAAGCTCTTAGCTCATTGTGAAATCCACTCAACACTCAACTGTATCTCTCAACTTTGCAGCACATGAGCACAAGAAATCTGGAAAAAGCCAAAATGTATTGGGGGGGGGGCAACAGCCCAAAAAACAGGTACACATTTTAATCATTGCTTGTATAATCTTGGAGGAAAGTTGCTAGAATAAAATGCTGTGCTACCACCTTGCATTTCACTGCAAAGTCTTTAACCCAGGACCCTATGCACTACAGTCAGAGCAACATACCACTATGCCAAATCAGCTGTTTCTTGAAAGACAGGAAGACTGAAACTGAAATGGCTATCATTCCGTGAATTCAGTTGTCACCATAGCTCTCAACCTCTTAGCACAAAACACCTGGACAAAGCCAATAATGGGGGAATGGAGCCCCCTAACATCTTCAGTGAATTCAGTTCTCACCATAGCTCTTAACCTCTTAGCACAAACAACCTGGACACAGCCAATAATGGGGGAATACAGCCCCCAAAATAGGGACAAATTTCAAATAGTGGTCTTAGAAAACTTAGAAAATTGCTAGAATAAAATGTTTTGTGTTACTGTGTACTTTCTAAAGAATATGAAGTCTGAAATTCAAATGTCTGTCATTATTTAGTGAATTCAAAATCCAGAAAACCACAGATTTTATGAGAAACAGAACAGAACAAAAATAAGAGGCAAAAATCTAACCACTTATCACGAGTGGTGGTGGGTGGGGAATTTAAGCTCTTGCTACCTGTACTGAAGGTTCAGGGTTTCAGCCTGAGTTACTCTCTAGCCACCAGTTATAGTTAACTGGGGCATTTCACACACACACACACACACACACACACACACACACACACACACACACACACACACACACACACACACACACACACACACACAAACATGCACACATGCACACTGTTCCTAACTGCAAAACAGTACTTGCATAAAAGCAAAATCATGTTCCCCACACACACACACACACACACACACACCAAAAGTCCATTCCTAACTGCAAAACAGTACCTGCATAAAAGCAAAGTCCCATTTCCTATTTAAAAGCAGCGATTGTCAGGAATGCAAATGTCCCTTTCCTAACTGCAAAAGCCAGATCTCCTTGCATGCATGTGTGCACTGAATCCAGCCTCCAGTTCTGTTCTGAGCATGCACAGACACATAGACTTCTGGGGAATCTGTAGACTGCTGCCTTCTTCCCTAATGCAGACTGGTTAAACAGCAGTCTGGTGCTGTCTTTCCTAATCCGGAGTTACAAGCATGCATGGGCGGAGTCAGGCTGTTTTCAAACCATAGGTCTCTGCACACATTTTAGGACTATGCATTAATGCACATGTTCTTTGATTCACATTCCTGATTGTATTAAATTATGTTCCTTGTTTAATACTGCAACATCTGTTAGAGTGTGTTTTAAATTTATAGTTTTGAACATTTTTTTCCAGTGAGCAGTTAAACAAAATGCTATTAACCAATAATGACAAAACCACTCATTCCAGAATATTTCAACAGTAAAAGGCCACTCACATTGCTGTCATTATAATCCACCCATATCAGTCAATCTGCATAATCTCTGCAGAAGTAAAAGTCATCTGAATATTTCCACATTCAAGAGATCTATTACTAATGTAGAAATTACTACTGACAAGCAGCTTTGCATTTCAGTGTTTCATCTACAAATGCAGTGTCTGCTGCCCTTGAAGAATAAATTGCTTATGCTATTTTAAACATTTCCTGAACTGGATCTTTTATTCAATAGGAAATGGCTGGCAAACAATAACAACAGGTTCATTCTTACTAAGCATGTAGTCCTAGAAACCATTAAGGAGCCTAGCTCAAATTCTGAATTGCTCCAAAGCAATCTCTGGTTATGTGACTTGCTCAGTGTCACACAGTAGGTAAATTAAGATGGAAAGATTCAAACCCTGCACCTTTGCCACAAGAATCAGCTCTTTAACAAGTTGAAGCTTTAGTCCTCTGCGTTAACTTTCAGAGTAAGTGCATTGAGATAAATGCTGAAATCCTTTACACTCTCATGTTTTGGAAAATACTGTTTCACAGTACAGTGTAACTATGACTACATAATGAATGCAGAACATCAGACAGTTCTGATTATCAATGTAAATAATGTAGACTATATGACCTGAAAAATGTCAGTCCCATTGTAGTTGCTGGAGGCTGTAAAGGTACTGCTAAAATATATTATTAAAATGCAACATGTCTTCATTTTACTACATAATCTAGGCCTATTAATGAATTAATTCACTCTTTAGTGCAGTGAATAAAAAAAAACAATGATAATATCAATGCTCCATCAGCTTTTGCTCAACAATGCACAAGTCATATAAATCAGAAAAAGTACTGTATACAGCAGACTATTTTTGGGGGAGGGCTTACATTTTAAGCTACATCTCATTTTGACTTCCCTTTGTCTTCTCGGTCATCAAGAATGGTTATCTTATCTGCCATCACACAGTACAGGTCCTACCTTCTTGAATGGCTAATAATTCTGTATTGTTGCAGAATATACCTGCAGAGTCAATGCAGCTAGATTGTGAATAAATTGGGCCTTTGCATGGTAATAAATCAGGCTTGCCAGCCATACCAATACCATACCAAGATTTGTTCTTGAATGATGGGGAAAGGCTGCATGTTATTTTGTTGCATTCAGAGTCATCTAATAGTTGAATGGAGCTATAAGCAGGGTAATTGACCAGGCCCACCTCCCACCCCACCCCCCTGCAGCTATTACAGTATCCCATTACTTGGCTGTCTCTCCTAAATTACCATAAACACTATTCAATACTATTTTTCTTTACTTTTACAATTACTACAAAGATTTGGATTTCATTCAGATCTTTTATTTCAACTTTTACAGAAAAAAATGAGCTATTTTGTAAATAAGTAATATAGTAACAAAGCACCAGCAGTAGCAACCATGCATCTATTTCTTCCGGTTTAATTGAGTGCACTCAGCCATTGACTGAGTGCACTCCGAATTAAACTTGGTTCAGATTGTTTTAAAGTATTTTGAGTCGTGTGTATCGCATGGTGGACAAAACGGAAGAAATAGATGCATGGTTTATATTACTTATTTTTGGTGTTCTATCCAGCGTAGCATTTACCTACAGAGGTGTAGCTGCCTTTTTGTTGGCTATTTTGTAAATAAAACAACCTCCTTGAAAACAGATTTAGAAGATAAACAATAAACCTTTTTTCCCTTGAAACTCACATTTACTGAAAATGCATCTGGCAAGCCATTAACCTACAACAGATGTGATGGGACTCATACTTAAATAGCATAAATTCAAGTACTAATTAGTGTTTATGTGAAGGGTAGAGCATTCAAAATGCCAAATGTAAAATGTGTGCCTGCAAAAGATAAATGTGCAATATATTTGATAACTGCCTGGGACACCCTGCTGAACACAAGTGTCCTTTTCCGGAGCAAACTTGGAGGAATGTCTGGTGAAGAAACTTGGCTGAGTTACACAGAAGAAAAATGAAGGTTGATGGAATCAAACCATGTACTGCAGGATGCAGCTCTTTAACCACTCATTCTTCTTCTTCTTCTTTCGGCTGCTCCTGTTAGGGGTCACCACAGCAGATCAACTGTTTCCATTTCTTCCTGTCCTCTGCATCTTGCTCTGTTTCACCAACCGCCTGCATGTCCTCTCTCACCACATCCATAAACCTTATCTTAGGCCTTCCTCTTTCCTGTTACCTGGCAGCTTCATCCTTAGCAACTTTTTTCCAATATACTCTGTATCCCTCCTCAGCACATGTCCAAACCAACGTAATCATGCCTCTCTGGCTTTGTCTCCAAACCTTCCAACCTGGGCTGACCCTCTAATATACTTATTCCTAATCCTGTCCATCCTCGTCACACCCAGTGCAAATCTTAACATCTTCAACTCTGCCACGTCAAGCTCTGACTTCTGCCTTTTTGTCAATTCCACTGTCTCCAACTTGTATAACATAGCTGGTCTCATTACCCTCTTGTAGACCTTCCATTTCACTCTTACTGGTACTCGTCTGTTACAAATCACTCCTGACACTCTTCTCCACCCACTCCATCCTGCCTGTACTCTCTTCTTCACCTCTCTTCCACACTCACCATTACTCTGAACTGTTGATCCCAAGTACTTAAACTCATTCACCTTCACCACCTCTACTCCCTGCATCCTCACCATTCCTCTGTCCTCCCTCTCATTCACACACATATATTCTGTCTTAGTCCTGCTGACCTTCATTCCTCTTCTCTCTAGAGCATATCTCCACCTCTCCAGGGTCTCCTCCACCTGTTCCCTACCCTCACTATAGATCACAATGTCATCTGCAAACATCATAGTCCACGGGGACTCCTGTCTGATCTCGTCTGTCAACCTGTCCATCACCATTGCAAATAAGAAAGGGCTCAGAGCTTATCCTTGATGTAATCCCACCTCCACCTTAAACGCATCCGTCACTCCCACCACAGACCTCACCACTGTCACACTACCCTCGTCCATATCCTGTACCACTCTTACATACTTCTCTGACACTCCTGACTTCTTCATACAATATCACAACTCCTCTCTAGGCACCCTGTCATATGCTTTCTCTAAATCCACAAAGACACAATGCAACTCCTTCTGACCTTTGCTGTACTTCTCCATCAACACTCTCAGAACAAACATCACATCTGTAGTGCTCTTTCCTGGCATGAAACCATACTGCTGATCACTAATCATCACCTCCCTTCTTAACCTAGCTTTCACTACTCTTTCCCATGGCTTCATGCTGTGACTGATCAGTTTAATCCCTCTGTAGTTACTACAGCTCTGCACATCACCCTTATTCTTAAAAATTGGTACCAAAACACTTTTTCTCCATTCCTCAGGCATCCTCTTACTTTCCAAGATTTCATTAAACAATCTAGTTAAAAACTCCACTGCCATTTCACCTAAACACCTCTATGCTTCCACAAGTATGTCATCTGGACCAACAGCCTTTCCGTTCTTCATCCTTTTCATAGCTATCCTTACTTCTTCCTTGCTAATCCACTGCACTTTATGATTCACTATCCGCACATCATCCAATTTCTCTCCCTCTCATTCGCTTCATTCATCAACCCCTCAAAGTACTCTTTCCATCTGCTCAACACACTCTCCTCACTTGTGAGTACGTTTCCCTCATTATCCTTTATCACCCTTACCTGCTGCACATCTTTCCTAGCTTGGTCCCTCTGTCTAGCCAATCAGTACAGGTCCTTTTCTCCCTCCTTAGTGTTCAACCTTTTATAGAACTCTTCATACACCACTGAGCTAGTAAGTAGCCTTTTGAGGAAACACACCAGGCTAGGATGAAAAAGGATTAAGGGACTTATGGAACTCACCTCCGTGGTGCTTAATACCAACTTTTTCGAGTTCCAAAAGGACATCTACCAATAGACACGAGGAGTAGCCATGGGTATGAAAATGGCCCCGGCCTATGCTAACCTTATGCTCAGTTCCTGGGAAGATCAAACACTCACTGATCTCAAAGGGTTTGAAGACATTCATCTATACAAAAGATACATAGACAATATATTTTCCATCTGGGAAAATAGATTCCAGCAAATAGTTCTTGGAGTTCACCCTGTCTGGCAAGGGCACGAAGATCCATTTCTTGGATCTCACCATTTCCTTAGGCACTGAAAAGAAAACCTTTAGCTCCAACCTGTACAGAAAAGAAACATTTCAAAACAACTACCTTGACTACCAAAATCAGCATCCCTCCCTTCATGAAAAAGAACATCATTAATAGACAGTGCATTAGCATTAGCAGAATCACCAGCAATGACAAGGCATTTCCCAAAGAATGTTCTCTGTTAAAATAGTTATTCCTAGAGAGGCACTATCCAGATCACATCATGAATTTCCAAATTCAATTTGTGGTCCAAAACAGGGATACCAGGTACCAGCCCATTCTTTGAAGTGGGTTCACACCAGCACCCCCAAACCTCCAGAAAGCACACCAAGATTCCCAATCCCCATTTCTGAGGATGCAACCACACTCAGGGAAATCCTTAGCAAACACTGGAGGATCATTGAAATCACCCCCGATCTGGTCTCCTTTATTGGGATAGCACCCTCATTCAGCTACAAAAGGTCATGCAATCTGAAGCACACCCTTGAAACCACCACACAGATTGGGCAGATCTCATCCACACACCCAGGCATGAGCCAGTGTGGGCGCTGCAACTGGTACAAATAGGTACCGGCCACATATATAGTGGTTCTGAAAACCACAAAGCACCGAATCCAAATTCAGTGCCACTGTAATTGTCAATCTACCAATGTAGTGCACATAGGTATCTGTACACACTGTGAGGCCTATTACATAGGGAAAACCACAAGAAAACTTAAGGACAGGATCAGGTAATACTTTCAGGTCATAGGACCACAAGGCAAGAGAAATGCTCTATCCAAACATAGCAGGGTCTGGCCCACACTCAGAGACTACAGATTTGCTGCCATTGAACAGGTAAACCTCCTATTTGGAGATCCCAATCCAATGCTGGAAATTAAAGAGTTTAAATGGTAAATTTTGCTCCATGCAGACAAAGGGCCAGGGCTTAATGGCCACATTAGCATTAAAAGTATGCTGAGATGGATTAGCTAGGAGGTGTCAACACAACACGTTCCTTCAATGTACACACCCACCCCCTCCACAGTTACATTCTCAGACAATATAAATGTAAGAAATTACAGTACTTTACTTAAAACTATTCTGATGAAGTTCAATAACGTATAGTTTAATGAACAAAACCGTTCAGTGGAAAAGAAATGGACTGATCACACTTGTAAGTTTTGCTGATTGTTAAATTACTTTTTAAGAACTGAACTGCTCAATTTGACTGTACTCCTCTGCTTGTTGCATGTTGTAGAAATAAAGTTGTATTTTAAAAGGAATCCATGGCCTCAGGTTGGTTCTTCCTCAACTGGAAGTTTTGAAGTTCTTAATTGATGGATATTATATTTGGTACAACTTGATTTTACCATGGATTTCAAAACAAAAGACAATTCACTTGGGAAAAGAACATTTTTTCAATGTTACATTTGATACTGAGTAAACCTCCAACAGTTCATACAAGTAAGGCAAGGTGCACGGCAAAAAGACCAATTAATATACACCAACACAGCAGCCAGTACTCCTCACACTGTGGTGAATAGATAGTTAATAAATAGCACAGTTCCTTACTAAGTAAACATAACTTTATTCTGCCAAAACAGCTTACCAGTTTCTGTTTAATTAGCCTTGATCAATGATTCATTAACAACAAAAAATGTTACAAGACTTAAATACATACCCCTTGCAAATGATTGGCCTCTTACAAATTCCCATTAAGTCCAGGAGGGAACAAGGCTCCCAGCCTGATAATCCAATGTTTCTCTTTATTATTTAACATAGTGTGCCAGGCTCCTTTTTTATCCCCTGTTTAACACAATCTTATCAATAATAATAAAATTAAACATTGCAGTTTTGTTCTGTAAAGTACGTTTATATAAAGCATTAGATCCTCTGGCACATCTAATGTCACTAAGATGTTTAGAAATCCTGAGTTTCAGTGAATGTGAAGTTTCTCCAACATCGAATGCTGAACAGCTGCATGTGGCCAAATATATAACCCAGTCTGTATCACAATTTCCAACAATATTAATCTGATACACCTTTGATTTAGAATATGAAAAGAATACAGCTGTAGGAACATATTTACAAAAACTGCAATGACCACAGGGATAGCAACCTTTCACTACTGCACCCATTAAAGTCAACTGTTCCAAAGATTGTTTAGCTAAGTCACCTTTCTTATAGTGATTAAACCATTCACCCAAAGTCTTCCCCTTCAAAAAGAAAAAAGACATCTGCCAGGTAGTAGGTTCTTTAAATGTCACCCATCCCTGATGTGATGACTATCCAAATTCATCAAATTATTTGTACAAGTACATAATTATATTGTAACAAAGTGGATAGTTATAATGCTCTTCCACCACCATTCTGCATATTCCTCTATTCTTTCCCATGTCCTACCCTCTGCTTGCCCTCCCCCCATTTTCACCACCATTATATTAAACTCTTTTCACATGTCTAATCTTTTCAAAAAAGTAGAATCATATACAACACACATAGACAGAGATGGACCATAAAAGAAACCCTCAATTTTCTTCCTCAGCATTTGCAAGACTCTTGCCATTGCACACTAATGGTAAATTAAACTAAATGGCATTTTGTGTTCTATGGCAAATCCTGAAAATGTTACTTTTGACCACACTGGTTGTGAAAATGTGCTTAGCTACACTGTGCAATAGAAATACAGATGACTGACACATTTCATAACAACAAAAATGGAATAGGTAGAAGAATAAAGCAATTTTAATGTACAATCTTAGTGCTTTTGCCTCTTACAAATTGATAGGGCTTCAATAGAGTCAATTAATTAATTCCCTAAACAGACTTATACAAAAAACAACCAATCAGTGATAACTAATCATGATTCATTAATATCAACCATCACTTTAAACACACACAATTTTACACACAGGCTTAATCATCCAAAAGCATATCAAAAACATATTGACTAAAAATGCATATCTATTTTTAGTAAAATATCCACATATTTTAAAACACTTTAATAAACTTAACTGGTTAAAAACCACTCATATCACTAAATCATATCATTGTTGCCCTGAATTTCAAAGCACTTGAAATAGAGACAGAATCTTTAATATCTGATACCTTAGTGGTATTCAACCTCAAGTGCAAAATCAGTTCCTTGTATTCCAGTAGGTTTTCACAGCCACACCATTTTTCCTCTTTTACCACATTATCAGTTACAAAAAACAAAAACTTCCTATAGTTCTCACACTCAACTGAATACTTATATATAGCATTAGAAACCGTCTTCTTCACATCATAGAGATGTTCATAAATCCAGTCTTTCAGCCTTCTTGTGGTCTTACATAGAATATCGAGAAAGCGATACATACAGCCAAATATAACATGAATACCATGTTAAAATCACATAATTCTGGGCAAGCCATGGCTCTGTCATACCCCTTTACCACAACATATGGCCATTCATTAATAAATATACTGTATTTAGACATACCACATTTCTGCATCGCCGATTTCAACCTTCTATCAGAACATTTAGCTACACTATATAGCCAGTCCTTTATATTTTTACCCCTACTATAAGATATCAATGGGGAACTCTCCAATCTAATTTTCATTTCTTGTGGTATGGTGTATTCTGTCTCACATATGTAGCAGGAGTCCACAGTGGTGTATGCAGTTAATACAGAGGTCTCTAGATTGTAGACTTATGTAGGCAGTTGTTCAAATCAAACAAAGGGCAACATAATGTGAGTGTAGTGCCATGAAACCCTTACTCAACACTCCCACAAACTATTTCATCCAGTTAGGACTAACATAGGCCTTTCAACATATTGATGATTTCATCCCATTCAAATAGGTGTTCTGTGATCTTTGTATTAAGACTTCTCCTGAAGCAAATGCAGTTAATACTGGCTTCTATAGCATGTAGAGTTAGACAGGCAGTTTTTCAGATCTGGTAGTGAATACATGTAAAATAATACTGACAGACAAGTGTGGCTCACCAAACAAATGGAAATATGGGTAACTCAGTTGTGTCAACAATAGCATGGCTAAAGACTTTTGATCCCTCAGAAGAAATTTTAGTCGATACATGACCATTGAAAACATTGCTTAGTTCAAACCTGGAAGTGTATCCTTTCTGACACTTGTATGTTAAACTTTTCTGTGGCAGAAGCAGGTAATACATAGTCTCCATAGAGTATGCAGCTTGATAATCAGGGATTTGAATCTGGTAATGTATGTCTGACAGACACATGTGGCTTATCCAAAACAAAGCCAGAACTTTGCTGCCTAGTTCGCGTATTTTTGCATCATAGCATAATTTCCGTTGTTTGGATTCATTGTTTGGATTTGCTGCTTTTATATTTACGCCTGTGAGACATTGTGCTTGGTTCCTGTGGATGACCGAACTTTTATTATTGTTATCCAAAACAATGGTGATGTGGGATAGTAAAAGGGCCACAATTTTGAGGGCTCAGACTCCATTTCAGGGGAGCCATCATCATTCCAACACACTACTAATGTAATCTCTTCAAGTATCTTCTTTGTTATACATTTGATATATTTTTTTCCATGGTATCAATGATTGATATACAGCTATACGAGGTATGAGTGAAACAAGTGATCAAGTCTGGCAAGGTGCAACTACTGAGTATGTCAGAGAATGCTTACATGCATGATTTGTTTCCCCAAAAGGAATGCCATTTATTCTATGACTTAATGAAAAAATGTACACATGCCTTTTATTATTGCACAGCTGTTCACACTACAGGGTTTGAAGGAAAGAATAGTGTATTCATCAGTTCTTGATATGTGTCATGCTACGAAGTGATCAGAAACTGTGGTTAGCCTGTGGTATGATACTTTCTTATGGGTCTGTGTTGAATGTTAATGCATTCATTGCTGTACCTTTATTGATCATGCCTAGTATAACAATATAGTAAATGCATGCCATTGAGTATAAAGCAGTTAAATAATCAATGTTATAAGATAATTATTGTTATTTGCTCTTATTTGTCAAAACATAAAAGGATTAGCCTGTAGTAGCTTGACTCTGGCAACAGCTACACAATGGAAGTAGTAACCTATGCGCAGAGGAGAACAACATTGCTACAGACCAATGTACTGCTGTAACATGTGATGTGTACATTTTCAATAACAGTTCACTTACTACTTAATGTTAATATTGTGTCTGCCTGTGAATTATAGTTGTGTACATGCATGTGTCATACAGATATTACTAATATGTTCAACAAGGCTCACAAGCACAAAATGCAATGTATAACATGAGGCTATACTGCATACAGTGGTGTAGTTTGACAGACTTTCATATTTCAACATTAATTGCATACCAGTTGCAGCAGGAAAGATGCATGTAATATGATGACTGCACTCCTAAAATGCGTTATACTCAAATCTTTTTTGAAATGGCAGGTGAAACATAACCAATTATTTGAAGGCATTATACAATATTGCCAGTATGTAACTTGTTTTGGGTTAAGTCATTTATGGGCTAACTATCCATGTGTGGTAATACATACATACATCATGTGCATAGGCACATACTGACATTCCTCCACATATAAATCAGTTGTCAAAGGAGTGACTACACATAAGTTTTGCATTGATGAATATTCATGTTATTATATGTCACATCACCAGGACCATCATTTTGCAGCTATGTACACCTCACATATGTTATAGTATGCATGGATAGTAGCACACTCTTCTATTGATATGCTCTTCAAAGTGACAGGTCTGCATATGTGTCAGGTTCTTTTTGGATTGCAATACATATATACACAGCATGTATGGAGAGTCACACTTGCTACCGTTTACATGCAGATTGCTGCCGCAAGTGATTTGTTTCCACAATTACTACTGTTATTGGAATGATTTTATAGGTGTATAGAATTCTTCTCAATATGTCCTCATTTTTGCATGTGTATACATTGCCATTACAACTTCATGATCGTTTCCTTAATTCATATAAGTCAGGGAAATGGTTAAAGTTCTTTAACCTCTATAACATCAGTCTATTTCTATCTAAATGATTGTCTTTGTTTGCTTTCACATGCACATGATAATGCCAGTGAAGTTTTATAACTGTGCACCACCTGAAGTATATGCAATGTCCGTTACTGTATCTGTTTTCCATGGCAACTGTTATCTCACCTCTCAAACTTACCTATTATTGGTCAACATTATTCACTTTTTATACTGTAGCTGTATCTCTCTCATCTCCTTTTGTCACCATTTCATTTTTTAAATCATGCAATTTTGTCCCTGAGTGGCCATGATTACTCCTAGAGGGATCAATAATTTTAATTACTAGTGTTTGTACAGTAATCTGTTTATATATAACTACATATTTCTCATTTCTCATTAAGCTCACTCAGCCTTTTAATTATGGTCTTCAGGTTGCCCTTGCTTTGCATTGTGCCATCCATGAGTGCTCACTTACCTTAAGTATAAGCTTATTTACAACCTTTATACTGTGTGCTCAAGCCTATCTGCTCCTCAGTGTGGCTGCTAGCAGGTGTTCTGGGCACAAGCAGCTGCTACTCCATGTGTAGGATTGCTTTGCATCTTGCACATTCAATGAGCACTGTTGTTCATTATGGAAAGATGGTTGAACATGTAGCCTTAGTGTGACATGTACACACTACTTAATAAACCCCTGGGAATGATTTCCTCCCACAATGTTTTCCAGCACTGTGATCCAGCTAGTATTTCTCAACACATTCTATGAGTTTGCAAATAACCATAAGTCCTTGTTACATCTAAAAAAGTGTGTATGTATATCTATACATAGATAGATCTATATAAAGCTATATATATCCATAGCTATATATAGAGATGTGTGTATTTGTATGTTTGTGTGTGTGTGTATGTATATATATATATATATATATATATATATATATATATATATTTAGATAGACAGAGATATACATATAAATAGATATACACTCACACACACACACACACACACACACACACACACACACACACACACACATATATATATATATATATATATATATATATATATATATATATATATATGGGTGACAAAAACTTAATGTGTGGATAGTTGGACCACACACACACACACATACACACACACACACACACACACACACACACACACACACACACACACACACACACACACACACACACACACACACACACACACACACACACACACACACACACACGAGAGAACTATGTTTGGGATGAATCTTTTTTGCACAATAACTGACCATTTTATTTTTTTATTGCAGAAAGAGGAATGTTATGTGAGGTGAAATAAGAGGATTAGATAAGTAGGGCAGGATAGGTAACAGGTACAGACATACAGGACATACAAGACAGACAGGGATGGTGATGGATAGAAAACGTTGGGGGACAACATGATTGGGGATAGGTAGGGGACATCAGATGTGCATTGGAATCAAGCATGAGTACAGTGAGAATCCAGGCCTCACCCTCAGAGCTGTAATCACTGTTTCCTGTCACAGACACCTGGGGCAGTGCTGAATGGGGCATCAACTTGGCTATTCAGTGCAAGATGTTCTCAGTTCTTCTGATTTGGGCACCAAGGCCCCTCTCCATTATGTCCTCTACCAGCCCTGTCAGCTCCTGATGGGTGAAGAATTCTCCACCACTACTAGTGCTACTCCTGGTGGGCACCACTGCACCAGGCCTCAGGGCACAGTTACCTGACGAAGTTGGAACAGATAGTGCTGGAGTTGTGGAGGTAATATTGACAGGCTGGGACCCAGATGTGTTGAGATTCTATGTTGCCTGTGCTGGTGACACTGCAGCAACCTGTGAATTTATATCAGTCTGGTCCCTAGTGGTTGGTCTAGCTCTCCATGTTGATGGCCATTTGCATTGCAACAGAAATTAAATTACCCAAACAAAACAAAGAGATATGCAGAGAGAGAGAGGGAGAAGGTGGGGGAGAAAAAACTATAAAATACCATTAATTTCATGACATTTTAATATTTAAAATATATCCAACTTGACACAACATATAGTAACCTTTGTCACATCCAGATGTGAATGTGAAGTCATATTGTGTCATAAATCATTGTTTTTATAGACATTAGTTAAATAGTTGGGAGACTATTACATATTTGAGATGTGTATTCCAATTAAAGAAATTCATTTACAGTAATTGAAATGTTAATGGTACTTAATGATTGCAGAAAACATTTTTTATATATTATTCTGTAAAACAAGCTAACTGCTGTAGATTGGACTCGAACCCACACACAGCTAAGTTGATTTATGCATTGATTAATGAGCAGACGTATGCTTTATATACATGTAATGTATGCCTACTCAGCTGTGTGTATCTCAAGCTCATGGGGACTAATGCCCTGAAATTTAGTATAGTTAATCACATTTCTGATATACTATAATTTTGCTACCATTCTTACCTGAGCCATACTTATACCGTGCCTCAGTGAGGCATGCCAATTATCCCTGATGCATATCCCAATTCCATTCAATCCCTTCAGAAGCT
>NC_056737.1:1613347691-1613412691 GCF_019279795.1 Protopterus annectens
AGAAAATATACTATGTGAGAGAATGTTGGGGATGATGGAAGAAGTGTTTGAACTAAACTTGCATACCAGTACATGTGCTATGTTTTCAGAGTTTGACTGAGCAATATTGTTAAGAATAAGCTCAGTACAATGTGAGGCATCATCATAATACTCCTAACATAGTTGAAGAAGGACTAATAGTTTTCATTGTTAGTGGTAGCAATTTTTAGTTCATACCTAGTCTGAGTGGATTTGATGTTATTTGTAAGTCTTTAGTTTAATTTTTAAATTCAGTTTTATAACTTGAAGTTTGCAGTTTATTTCTGAAGGTGAGAATTTTTTTCTTTTGTTCTACTGTTTGGTTATACCATGGGTCTATTATAGGGGTTTGTTCCTACATTTGGACTATATCTGTGCATACTGGAACAAACTTGATGCAGCCATTGAGATAAGATTTATAGATTCATAGACTGTTACTAGGCTAATGACCCGAGGGATCTTTCTAAGCCTAGCCAAGTTTCCCCGAAAGAATAATGATGTCCTGCATCCAAATAGGACATTGATGGCCAGGCATTTATAAGTTACATCTGTCCATAAGGGACATGAGTGCCAGGCCCAGAGTAAATTTCCTATTCCACATCCACTAATCTAGGTTGTGCTTAAACTGGATGGGAAGCTTGTTCCATAGGAGGGGCAGTCTCTGGAAAACATATCTGTCTCTCCAGCATGTTCTGTTTAAGTCAAAGACAAACTTCATATCCTTAGCTTGTATTTCTGGTACTCTTTGACTTATGAACATGTAAAAGATTCATAAGTAGGGGTTTGTTGATGCATTGTAAGGCAGTCATAGATCACCCATCAGCAATTTATAGGAGACTGAGTAAAGGAAAAGAGCTTTAAGGTGCTCTTCATAAGGCAGATTTGTTATGCCTTGTATTCTTTTTGTAAGGAACCTTTGAGGTTGGTCTAGTTGCTGCATATGCTTAGTCAGGTACATACCAAAGGGAGCATTGTGCTCATTGACTGGTCTTATAAGGGCACAGTATAGTGGGATAATGATCTATTTGTTCCTTGATGCCATGCCCTTACTTATAAGCTGTATGACATAAAAGGACTTTTCACCACTGTGGCCACATGGTGGTCAAAGGTAAGTCTACTGTCTACATTTGTACCCTATTCCCTAACCACTGAATCGACTCTTAGGGGCATATTACTGACATGGTAATTAGCTGGGATGGTTGATTTCCCAAAGGGTACAATTATGCATTTTTCAACATTGAGTTTAAGACCATGGCTTTGACACCATTTGTTAGTCAGAGATTGACTTTCTTGAAGAATGCAAGTGTCTGCAGGAGAGTTGATAATAAACCCCAGCTTGCAATCATCTGCAAACTTAGTCAGCCATAAACCTTCAGCATTTTTTTCTGTCTCAGAGAAACAGATGCCAAAAAGGAGTGGGCACAGTACCAAGCCCTGGTTGGAACTCTGGTAGTGACTGCCCAATTGGTGGAGGTGGCCTCACCTATTTTGATCTCCTGTGTCCTATCAGTAATCTAATTGGCTCTACAGTGGATGATTAAAAGATTTATACCTGAATTAATGAGCTTGACTGTAACTCCTGAGTGGGCTACTGTATCACAATCCTTGGCCAGGTCGAGGTAAGCTGTGTGCTCAGTCTTACCTTCATCCAATGCTTTGGTGACTCTCTCAAAAAAGTACACCAGATTTAATAGGCAT
This sequence comes from Protopterus annectens, assembly GCF_019279795.1. Classification (NCBI taxonomy): domain Eukaryota; kingdom Metazoa; phylum Chordata; order Ceratodontiformes; family Protopteridae; genus Protopterus; species Protopterus annectens. The sequence continues at coordinate 1,613,349,408 of NC_056737.1, forward strand.
GATCTTTCTTTAACAAAGCTGAACTTTGATTGGTCCAGCTTTTGCAGGTTACCTATGCCTGCTATCATGCCCATGAAGATTCTTTCCGTGTTTTTTTATATGAGGCTGGTAAGACTTATGGGCCTGTAGTTACCTGGATCAGTGTTTGGACCTCTTTTGTGCAGGGGAATGACTTACCCATCTTTCATTCCTTGGGCACAAAACCTGACTGAAGGCTGCAGGTGAAAAGTGATTCAAGTGGACCAGAGAGATCATGTTTCATTTTATTTATTAAACATCCCAGGATGTTATTGGGGCCCATCGAAGCAGTGTTTCTGGGCTTGGAAAGTGCATTAATGACCTGATCTGTAGTAGTGAATGGGTGATTGAGTTATGTGGTATTTCCTTTGCACTATCGGGGGGGGGGGGGTGTAAATTGAACCTATCAGCCAAAAGATTGGCAATGGCCTTTGGTTTCATGCCTTTTTTAATTTCTCCACATCTTTTGGGTTTCTAATACCAAGGCAGGAATGGACCCCATTCCTAAGTCAAAGTATGATTAAAGTTCATGAAATTAGTATTGTCAATCTTTGATGTCATCTAGAAGTGCTCTTCACAGCACCCACAATGTGCCCAGTAATGACTCCTACAATACGTATGGTGTTAAGTGTATAAGTAACATATCTAAATACAATTGTAGATTCTTTTTTATAAGACCCATTGCTCCTACTACTATTGGAACTGTCTGGGTATCTATCTTCCACATTACTCTCATTTCTGCCTGCAAATCTTGATATTTTATGACTTTGTGTCTCTCTGTATGCAAGACACTGTAGTCACTGGGTGTAGCGATTTCAATGATCAGTGCTACTTTTTGTCTTCTTTTCATAGACCACTATATCTAGTTTTCTCTCGTGTATCTTTTGAACTGTTGGTAATGGGTGATCCCATGTGATGAAGACTTCATCATTTTCTATAATGCTTTGTGGCTCATGTTTCCAGTGTTTTTCAGCTACTTCAATATTATAACATTTGCACAATCCCCAGTGCAACAGTCTTGCCACATTATTATGCCTTTCAGTATACAGTCCTGCCATTAGTATATTGCAACCAGTAATAAGGTGTGCAACTGTTTCCAATTCTGTTTTACAAAACCTATATTTGTCTGTTTCTCCCGCATGTTCAATGGACTTTGTAAACAGATGTGTATGTAGCCCACTATCTTGGGCTGCCAATATTAACCTTTCATGTTTTGGTTTAAATTCACTTCTCCTTAACCATTCCAGCATTCAGCCCTGATCAACATGAGATTCTTCCAGGAGTTTTCTATACTTGCAACTATATTTATGCATTTTCCACATTTATTGCCTTCTCACCTGATCCTTCACCTTATATTTTTTTTCTTTCGTTTTCTGGCACATTCAGTTGCTGCCTTATTTTTGTTACTCCTGGTTTTATTTCTATTCCCACTTGACGCCGATATGCTTCTACTAGACTAAGCAGAGAAGTCATCTTAGATTTATTCTCCTCATGTTTCAAAACATTCACCATGTTTTGGTCTTGTGAGGTCAGCAGATATGTATGCAGTCCCATGATTGTAGTCTATACATGTGATCAATTTCAAGGAAGCCCATACCTCTTTCGGAATGGGGAATATATAATCTTGTTATACACTGATTTTTATAAATCATTTGATGAGCATGAAGCATCCTTCTTCTTTTCCTGTCTCATCTATCTAACACCTTTTGGGGCCAGTCAATCACTTCAAAACTGTAAGTTAGGACAAGAAGAGTAACTTGGTTTATAGCTTGAATTTTGTTCCTAGATGTCAATGCTGTTTTCAGGATTAATTTAAGTCTTCTAAAACATTCCTTATCAAGTTTTATTTGCATTTATTCTTGTTTTATTGCTGATCCTTCATCAAGTCCCAAATATTTATACACTCCCTCTTGCTCATGTTCTTTTATATCACATTATTGTCCCAAACTGATGTTTTCTTGGTGCTGCAGCTTTCCTGCTTTAAAGGTTGCTTTTGCACATTTATCAAGACCAAATGACATTCTTATATTATCTGAAAAAGTTTTAACAACTTGCAGTTATGCTTTCAGTTCCTCATCTGATGAGCTATACAGTTTTAAATCATTGACAAAGAGCAGATTAGAAGTCATTACACCGTGTTGCTTTCTGGGAGCCAAATTATAGCCATGACCTAATTGTTAAGCAGATGGCTTCACGAGTTAAAGGCAAGGCAAAAAAGCAGCAGTGGCAGAGTCAGTGACACTGAATTCAGTGTGGGTGATGTGATTTGCAAAAAGTTCTGTGAATTGTTTTGTATTTCTTCTGAGGTTACGAACATAGCTGTAGAAAGCTTTGTGGCTGTCTTTTGCCTGAGAAGCTATTTTTTTCTTCAAATTTAGCCTTTGACATATTAATTAACCCTCTTAGCTGCCTGTTTAGATTGGTCAGGGGGCTTTTAAATTGTATGGCTTTGTTCCTCGTACACTTGGCCCAGATTTTTTTTTTTTGTATAACGGATTGATATTGTGATTCCACCAGGGTGGCTTGTCTTTTGAGTTTGTGTTATTCTTGATACAAATTAGCTCAGCTAGCTCTATATGGCTGTACAGAGATTTTGTAAATAGCTAGGTGTAGTCTATGGTGTTTACTGGGTTTGGTAGTGCTTGGAATTTAGTCAGGGTGTTGCTTAGTAGTGAGAGGCTAGTCTTGGAATAGTTCCTAAAGGTTTTTAGTTTCACTGGATCTCCGGATTTAATTTTTATTTCAAGTAATACTACTGGTCAGATATGAAGAGTGAAGATATTACATTGGGTGAGGAACTTTGGCCCCCATGTTCATGAGTACAAGTTCTAGGATGTTTGTAACCCATGTAGAAGAACAGACCAGCTGTTCCAGGATGTTGGTATTAACAAAGTTTAGCAGTTGCTGGGATTGTGCATTAGAAGTGGTGTATGATTCCCAGTCTATAGAGGGGTAGTTGAGATGCCCCATGAATATTGAATTGGGTTGAATGGTGAGGGACTGTAGTGCATCGAGATAGATAGTATGGGTTTCCTGGGACATGGAGGGCCACCTACAGTAAACTCTCAGTTAACCAGAACTTAAACCCCCGGCACTCTCAAGCAACTGTCAAAAAAATCTAAGAAATACAGTACAATTTTCATGTGTAGAACTTTCTGTTTTCCACCCACAGAAACGTACCTTACACTTTTAGAGTTTGAGAATTTTAAAAAGGAAGACAGGAATAAATTCCCTTTCTCCTCAATCTGAGAACTAGTCAAACCAAACAAATAGTATAGTGTACAGTATGTCAAACCTATTTTTAATAGTAACTCTCAAGCAACCAGAAACTACAGTTATCTGGCATCTAGCTATCACCATGGGTGCCGGTTAGCTGAGAGTTTACTGTATATGTTGTAAGGATATGGTACGACACCCTGTTTATTGTGAGTTCCACATGTGTGAGTTCCAGTGGGCCATACATTTTAACTAGTCTGGATGTGAGATTAGTCTTCATATAGACTGCCACTCCTCCACCTTTAGCTTCAGCATGTGCAGTAGCTGGTCTAAAGGTGTGAAAGACATTATAACCTTGCATTGCTGGGGCACTCTCAGTGACTTTAAACCAGGTTTCCATTAGTAGACAGTTGTCTACACTCTCCAGGGAAAGGAAGGATTGCAGGGAGTGGAGTTTCTTGTTATGACTTCTAGCATTGACCAGTATCACCTTCAGATATTCCTTCATAGGTTCAGTTAAGCTGGAAGGTTTATCAGTTTGGCATTGCCTAAAAAAGGCACTATGGAAGTGGAAAGGGTCTTTTGGGGGTATGTCTCAGGTCATTAACACCCACATGGACTATGACAGAGTCATACTGGTACCAGTAGTTCAATGACCTGAGTGCTTGTGTGACTTGACTTACCCTAGCCCTGGAAAGGCAGCTAACTGTGACTCTCTCCTTACTCAGTCTGGTGAGGGGGAGATTGGTGTGCCTCACTATAGAATCACAAATGACTGGGAAATCTGGCTGTGTGTTCACTTTCCTTAAGGGCTTCACAGATGAGGCATTGGATACAGTGTTACTATGTGTAGCTGTGAGTGCTGTTTTAACTGAGTGTTTATGTGATGGCTGAGGACCATTCCTTTGACTGTCCTGTTCAGGAGGTCTTAGTGTTTTAGGAAGGTTACCTAAGTGCCTCAGCATAACTAGTTTTATGTGTAGTGTCTTTTCCCTGTGCAGTAGTCATGGTGCAAGTGTCACTAACAACCTCTTATATGATTAGTTTTGGTTGGATGAGAGAGTTTTTCCTCCAGCACCTCTTACATACACTATCTGTTTTATTAAGAATAAGTGGGTTGCCAGTGTACATGAGGCAATTGCTACAGTTCCTCAGAATACCCATCTCAACTAGAGTGGCCACAGAGAGAGAGAGAGAGTCGGGAAGTATATATACATGGCCACTGATCTACTAGGCAGGAGTGAGGAAAATCTAAATATTGAACAAGTCGATAAGACAAGCAACTTGATGAAGGATGCTCAGGTATGAGCAAATTAGATGCCCTAGTAGTTAAAAAATCTGTCCAGACAGTAATGTCTCAAGACTGCAGACCATAGACCAGAACAAAGATACTTAGAGTAACAGTCATAATAAGCCTTCACCAGCAATTCCCTTTTCAGAAGAGTGAAGGCTACCTTGTCCTTCTTTAAGAGTATAGACCACAACCAATCTTATTGTAAAATAACTGCTTTGAAACCCAAGTGCTTAAACCAGAGCAAAAATACTTAGAATAACAGGCACAGCAAGCCTTCACTGGCAATTCCCTGTTCAGAAGGGTAGAGGCTACCCTCTCCTCCCACAAGAGTGCAGACCGTAAACCTTAATGTAAAATAACTGGTCTGGAGCCCAAGCGCTTAAACCAGAACTAAGACACTTTTAGAAAAACAGACACGATAAGCCTTCAACCAGCAATCCCCAACTTAGAAGGGTGTAAGCTACCTCTCCTGCCACAAGACTGTAGACTCCAAACCTTCTTTATATAAAATAACTAGTTTTAAGCCCAAGTGCTTAAATCAAAACTAACAGGTTTAGAATAACATATACAATTTAATCAGGCTACTAAGAATCAGTAATAAATGCAGCAGATTAAATGCAACTGAACACATTAAGAACATGCAGTAAAAATCAGAATAAAGTAATAAAGGACCACAGATACTGTAAAAGCAGCTGAATAAAGTGCATATTTTTCTCTTAGTAAGTGGGAAGGGAGGAAACAGAAGATAATTCAAGTTTAAGAGATTAAGAGGGTGGGCCTTCCTAGCCAGTCTCTCAGTACTCAGTAGAATGAGCTGATGAGATGGAACTTGGAGGAGTGTCCAAAATCTGATTTATAGTGGGGATGGACAAATCAAAAGCCGCCATGTTTAAGAGTACAACAGTAGTAGGGGAGGTGGGTGGGAAAAATCAAATGCATAGATCATCAATAGTCAGGCAGAGAACAAGTCAGAAAAAAAGTACAGCTAAAGATGCTGCCGAATATTTCTAGCTAAATGAGGAATGCTATTTCTCAGCTCCTCCCACTAATTAGCTGGACGCTATTCACTGTCTGCAAAGGAATTCTTTTTTTAACTGACCCTGTCCAAGACCTCTTTTAACTCCAAAAGAAAAACAAAACAAAACAAAACAAAATACAACATAAAAAATACAAATGTAAGTAACAAAATCTTAAATGAAAAGATTCAATTCAAAATCAAATGCAGACAGAGATCAGCAATAGTCAGGCAAAGAACAGCAAGTCAGACAATAAGCATACAAAATCTCTACAAATGCAATGGTGATGGCCACAGGGTCCTTAAAGTGAGGAAGGATGCTTTTGAATTTCTCAGTTCATCAGCTAGTTTGCCTTAGAGAAATCCATAGAGATAGTAAGTAGGGTTTGTAGGCATGTTGGGCTGGGATCCAATGAGGAATACAGAGTGGTAGTCAAAGCTGATCAATGATGGGGTACATATAGGTGTAGAGCATATTGGCATAATGTTTGTGTTGAGCATTATCTGGTCAAGTGAGTTGTCTTTTACGGAATCTAGGAAGCATAGTACATATTTATTTGCATAAGTATAGAAATTAAAATTGACAGATAGGTAGTTTATGTTATCAAGAATAATGGTGTTTGATTCTATAGTAAGACATTAAGAATTGTTTAGATAAGACTAGCTGGGTAGTTGGCTAGAAGGGTCTATATCATATGAGTGAATTGCGCAAATTGCTAAAGCTCATAATATATAACGTCCTGGAGCTTGAGGTGCTTTTTCTGAGATCACGGTACAGAAAAGAATGGGATATTTGCCCTTTTCTCACTGTAGTGCGATCTCATAGGTTCATAGGTTCATAGGCTGGTACTAGGGTATCAGCCCTAGGGCCTATACAAGCCTAGCCATAACAATTTCCTGGCTATTTCTACCCACACTGTTTACTTCCTGGACCCCTGTCTAGTTGGGTGACTGATGTGATCCCCGGGGTGAATTTCCTTTCTTCCATCCAGTCGTCAAGGTTACTTTTGAAGAGGGCCAAAGAGGAGCTCTGCTTGACATGTATGGGCAGTCTATTCCAGAGTCTGAGGAGTCTCTGGGTCAGGACCCTATCCCTCCAGCATGTTTTGTTTACTGTGATGTCAAGGTTTAGATCCCTGGAGCGTATGGCTCTGAGGGATTTGGATTTCTTTAAGTGTAGCATGTCCAAAAACCCTGGGTTTGACATGGCCTTGTATGTTAAGCAGAGATCGCCTCTGAGTAGACGATATGTGACAGAGTATAGCTGGCGTTTTTTAAGGCGGTCAGCATAGGGCATCTGCTTTAGGCCTGTGATTCTTTTAGTGAGATATTTCTGCGGCCTTTCCAGTTGTTGCAGGCGTCTTGAGAGGTACATACAAAATGGGGCATTGTATTCTATAATGGGTGTAATTAGGGAGTTAGAATATATATTTAGCGGGGGTGTAGGGGAACAGCCCCCCACAATAGGAAGTTTGAGGTCTGGCACATTCGATATTATGAGCGTTCACAATTTTTGCGATTCGCTCATATGATATAGACCCAGTTAGAAGGGGTTTCTGAAATTAGCCAGTATATAGTAGACACTCATTTATAGTTACCAGGATGCGGAGGGATTCCAGCACATTACATTGTTTTGTAAGTCTAAAAGTGATGGAGTTCATGCAGGGTTATAGACACACCATCACTTCTAGCAGAGATGACCACAATGCTGGGTCTGAATGAGTGGTAATCATTAAATCTTGGTAGGGAGGATATGTCATCAAAGCACTGAAATCTTGTTTCAGTGATGATGGTTATGCCAATATTTTCTAGAGTCAAAAAGGATACTAGAGAGGACAAATTTTTGTTGAGGCTTCTAGTATTGAGGCATGCTATTTTTAAATTGACCAGGTTTGACTAGGCTAGTTTGGCAGATGTAACAAAACGAAATTGACCAAAAAGTCACAATGGGGAGGGGGTGGCACATTTTTGCTCATATATGAATGCCTTCAGGTGACAGAGGTGCAGGCCACCCCTTGTAAAGCATTTAGGATTGTTGACCATCTCCTTACAGGTAGACACATTTTGGATTCCTGTGGAATAATACCAAAAACTCTGCCAATTAATGAAGTTAATTATTGTTTGCTCACATTGTGGCATCATTTTCAGCAAAAACAGGATACTTCTCAAGACTAACTGCATAGAAGCCCCAGAAAGTTATTCAGAGAACTATACAATTTTTTTCTTCATATACACCAAGAGTATGTGTCTCATATCATTTACATTCACATGTACAATTATCATGTCATGTTTCTATTTGGCATGGAAGGACTTAGGTGCCCTAGTTACCTGTCATATTCTTGCACAAGAGACTGCTCATTGTCACATTTTCCCTTTTCAGCCTAGTGAATGGTGTGTCTATGTATCTCACTATGGAGTCACAAGTAACTAGCATTTCCATTTGACTTTGTTAACCAGAATGGCCTTAATGGATTTGGGGTTCATCTAGGTGACCCTACTGGCAATACTTGTGGCTGATGTTGGTAATGTCTGTGCAGGTAGTTGCCTGTCTTTGGGCTACTGGGGTAATGGTTTCAAGTTTGTGCCTTAGAAACCCTTGAGGCTGGGCAGGACATTTCTTAATTACTTCATCTATAGGAAGGCATATTTTTTGTAAGTGACATGGTCGTGTGGAGTGATTGTGGTTACTGACAACCTGGTAGGGACAGATAGCAAGCTTTGATGAGTGGATAGCCTTCAGATTTAGCAGGTACTGTAGTCTTAGTGTAAAGAGAAAGGAAATAGTTGTAGTAAGCATGAGTCAGTTTGTATACTGCATCATAGTGTGCAGTACCAGTAGGCTATAAATTGATGGTGTAAGGGTAGACTACTGTCCTATAGTTGTCTAAGTGCATAGGAAGTGGGATGGTAGATGAACAAGCTAGAGTTTTACCTGACATGGGAAACTAAATTTTAAAAAAGAATTTTTGGTAGAAGAAGGTTTAATTATCAAGCTGGACTATTGAGCAAAAGGATATACATATTTTTCCCATCTGGTCAAAAATGAATGGGACAGGATGAGAGTTAAATTTAGCTGCACACTTTGCACAGCAATCAATTACAGAAGCAGCAGTCATAACTGTTCTTTATTAGTAAAGGGACTGGTTTGAGGTCAAAGCTAAAAAACTAGCAGAACAGGTATTCTAAGGCTATGAAATGAGTTAATATCAAATTACTTGAGCCTATGAAGTGTGCTGTGCCTGTTTCCTGCTGCTGAAGCTTAGCCAAGTGGATCACAAAGGTGCACAGGTCACAGCAATTTATAACAACAAAGAACACTAATTAGTCAATCAATAGTAAGAGCAAGGAAAGCTAATCAGCCAATCAGTAACAGAATGCACTCACAGCTGTCCTGGGGGAAAGGAATTTTACCCAGGGAACATTTGACTTCATTTCCCATGCAAAGTATCTTAGTATGCAGCAAAAACAAGCAGATACCAGTAGCATTTAAAAAAAAGTAAAATAACAAACAGTAGGTTTGACTTAAATAAACCTATACCACCAAACAAAACAAAGCCAAGTTCCTTTCTCACATAAAGCAGCTCAAAATACAGTAGTAGTCAGCACTTTAAGTATGAACTGTAACATCATGTCTTGGAACTTAGCCAAATGCAGCAATTTAAATAACTTAAGTGATATATCTATCTATCTGTCTATATAGATAGATAGGCACACACACACACACACATACATATATATATATATATATATATATATATATATATTTACACACACACACACACACACACACACACTAATATATATATATATATATATATATATATATATATATATATATATATATATATATATGTGTGTGTGTGTGTGTGTGTGTGTGTGTGTGTGTGTGTGTGTTTATATGGATCTACTTTCAAATCACCAAAACTTATATTACCAAAGACCGGAAAACCGAGACCAAAAGTACGAAACTACAATATACCGAGCATGCATAATATTAACTCCCAAAATATTGAAAATCACTATCCAAACATAAACCTTCCACCCTACACCACAAAACACAAGCCAAAACTTACAAAATAAATGACTGCTTACTTCTCTATGTTTTAGCAGGGGGGCAAGCCCCTGCACCTCCCACACCCCTGAAAATTTAATATACTAACTAAGATCGCACTACAGTGGAGGAAAGGTAAATTTCCCAATCTCCACTGTACCACGATCTCCGTAACACATATCCAAACACTTTCTAACACCTTGTTCTCCCTTCCCTAAACATCTACATCTTGCCAACACAAACACATCCACTCCCACTCACTTATCCCGGCACTGCAAACAATACTCACACAACTTTTACAAACACACGAATTTCACACTCAACAATAAAATCTTCCTTACCCTTTACTTGACATCTTTTAAAGAACAACCTTAAAAATTACCCTCACCAGTGCATGTAATGTCCGCCACGTACATTAACTAAAATGCACCACTTCTTAAAGGGATACCACACTACTCAGTCACAACATAATGCCTACCTTCGCAGATTCGGTGTTCTTCGGCTCAATATTCTGCACTTTCAGGATTTTCAGAAGGCTGTCTTCCAGTCTTGATATTCCATTCTTTGGTAATTTAAGCTTTCATGATTTAAAGACCCATATATACGTATATATGTATATATAGATTAACTTCATAATCTTGAAATACTGAAATCCCGAATTTCAGTATTTCGAGACCATGAAGCCAAAAATCCATAAACCCGAACCCCAGAAGCACGAAATTTAAAATCGCGACTTCTACACTAAACATACTGCAGACACAAACACAAACATACTTGTCCCAACACATACACAAACATCTACCCTACATACAAGCAGGGGGGCAAGTACCTCTGCACCCCCCATGTGGTTAGCTGCACCCCTCACACCCCACTTACTTAAATATACTAACTCCGAGGTTGCACTACACAGAAAAATACACAAAAACACCACCACACAAGCTACATTTCCCTCGCATACACACATCACACTAACAAAGCACACAGACACACACTAATGCCCCTACCCAAAACCCGTAAAACACAAACACTTACCTACATCTCTAACCACCCACTCATATACCGCAACACCAGAACCGCTTCAGGAGACTTGTTGCACAGCTCTATGACGCTCGGCCAAGAAAGCTATAGTTTGTTTGCTATGAGATGCCAAAAAGTGTCTAACACACATGCAGTTCAAGTGTTTACCATCCATATAGTTCATTCACTAAGCAGCTTCAAAAATCACATATGATGAGTGGGATTCAGTCAAGCCTGAAAATAGGAACATATCTCCAAAAAATAGGGACATCCTAAATTAGACATGAAAATATGAATGTTCCTCCAGACTTGGGAAAGTTGAGAGGTCTATCATGGATTATCTTAGCTAAATGAATATTTCTGCATTACAACCCAGGCATACTTTATTTAGCTCTATTACTCTCTCCTGGGGTAAAATAGTGCAAATGCCTTTTTCAGAACTAGGACTGAGCAGCTGATCAATAGCAGCATGATTGCTGTTTGATATCAGCATACTTCTGATCTTTAAACTGACATTATGTCCTTATGTATTTGGATGGGGTCTATAACTGCCTCCTGCTATTTCAGTTTCTTGAGTTTATATCTATATATCTATAATCGGTATTTCAAAGGTATTTTAAGTGTTTGAATGGGCATGATTCACCATAGGGCTTCCATAAGCATCTGTGTAAATCAGCCCAAACTACTTCTGTTACTGCACAATCTGTCAACACATCTGTAAAACAGGCTAAAAACCTATGCTCTAATTCAAAATTACTATGTATTTTCTATTTCCATTTGCTAGTTTGATGCATACTTCAAAGTGAAGTGGGGCCTTTATAAATTAACTCAACCCCAGGTTTCTTGATACTTCTGCAGTAATACATGGGATGGTACACTAGAATAGTGGTTAGCATTTTTTGCTTCAAAGTACAAGGTTCCTCACTTCAGTTCTCACTTAATGCTGTCTTCAGTGCACAGTCTGCACATGCTCCTTATGTCTGTGTGGGGTTATGCCTAGAGTGCCTATTTCATTCCATATCACAAAGGCATGTTTTAAGTGACTTGACAAGCATTCAAGATGCCTGCATATGTGACTGCAGTGTTTGAGTGAGTTTATGTACATGTACATTTGACAATAGACTGACACCTTGTCCAGGACTAGTTTCTCTACTTTGCTGGGATAGGTTTTAATTCCCTAGTAGCCCTGAAGTATATTAAACTGGTAATCAGATTATGAATGAGTTAATAAAGTCATACATAAATAATTAAAAATAAGAAATAATATTGTATTTTTTATATAATTTCTAAATATAAAAGATAAAAAAAAACAATCTAAAGATTGATGAATACAGCAGGAAGCTAACCAAGGACCAACATAATCAGTAGACTTCATTTGTAATAAAAGTGCATTTGTAAAATTAAACTCAGACGTTGATACCTGCTCTTTTCAAGCCCTGGTTTTAATAAGTTTAGCTCTGCAACACTTTGTAATGATTACTGAAACTACAATATAATTATATTTGATTGCACAGTAATTAGCCCATACTCAAATATTTTATCTCATATTCTGCTATTTCACGGCACATGGCTCATTAACTCCTGTCACCACTTTCTTTGTAATGTTGTCTGTTATAAAATGTGATTTACATTTACGTACAGTTTTTAATAACACTCTTCTGACATTTTCTTTTACTCAGCGGTGACTTACAGTATTAACTTGTTGCATTTGGTGGGCAAAGATATGCTCCAATTGGTATGCATTAGCAGCATCCCACAATCCCACACATATGGATAGCTAAATTAGAACCCATTTAATAGATTACGTAATGAATTATAAATCAACATATCAGGGTTAATACCACCAAATACATAAGCATGTCTGTATGTTTTATCTACAGAAGAAATATATTCTGTTTTATAAATAATTTCATTCTTAGTTAAAGAAATGTTAAATAAAGTGAATAGAACATTGAGAGCACTAAAGTTAGTAATGATTTTACTTAGATCTCTGATGACTGCTTGATACGAGGATCCTCTTGAACCTTATTTCTATTGATGTTTATATGAATTAAAATAGCGTACATTAAAAACTAAATTATGTTTTATAAATACTTTATATTGCTCACTATTTCCTTATCTCTGTGTTCACAGCTTCTTTATAACTCCTTTCCATACTAATCACATCAATTCATGGCTTATGCATTTTACCCAAGCTGTGAGATTATAGACATACAAGTACAAAGATCATGGTCAAGACCCATTAAATGTTTATTTCAAAGAACAATGGTATGTAATGGAAGTGGGAGGTATAATGTGAATGATTTCATCGCAATGCAGTTATTAAATTCAGCTGTAATTTTTGGATCATTCTTGAAATGCACTGTGATTAGAAACCCTAGATTCCTCAGATCACAGAAAACACATCAAATAACAATATACCTTCACTTATAAGTACTTGTCACAAGTTTCTTTCTCTGTGGCTTGACACAATAGATAATTGCTGTGACTATTGGTCTGGTTACTATGGTATTCCTGAGTCATCCACTGTTAGCACTCTGGCCCCACTTAGACAACAGTGCAGCCTATAAAATACTGAAAGCCTTCTGCCTCAGATCTCCTTTCTTCACAAAAACTATTACTGTAGTTTGGGAAATAATTTTCGTATTTTATTTATTTATTTATTTTTGTCTTTATGTTTAAATGCCACTTAAAATGTAAAGGACAGATGATTTGGTAGATTTGATCTTTGCTTCAGAATCTTTTTTTTAATTTTCTGCCATGTCTAATAGATCATGTCCCACTATACTAGTAGCTTCTTTCAAAGGAGACCCATGATGGTATTTATACTACTAGGTGAAATTTGGCTAGGGCATATGGGAACTTCCCCTGCTCTTTCGATAGGTGTCATGGGATCTTTCACATCCGCATGAGCAGCTGCAAACTGAAGCAGATGGAGCCTTGGTTTAATGTCTCATCTGAAAGGTGGCACACTCAGGATGCAGCACCCTCTTTATACTGCAATATGGTGTAAGGAAATCAGTCTACCTGGTGTGGGTATAGAACTAACACCCTTCTGCACCAAAAGCAAGTGTGCTCCCTGTTGTGTTACTAACACTGCCATATGAAAGTAATATTATATGGCACAGTCATATCATGTTATCAACAAATATTCTCAGTGAAATAAGGTGATTTAAAATAGTCAAAAGTGCTCTGCAAAATCTGGAATAGCAATTTTACAATGCGGATGTCCTAAAATGCTTGTACAATTATTTTAATATCATAAGAGTTTTATTACCACAAAGTAGTATTGTAATTCAGACTATCTATATCACGAACAATATTAAATTACTGCTATACGATGCAAATTTACTAATGGTATGGCTCATCTTCTGAAGCCCTTTTTTTGAAAACTAAGGAATAAATGAATATTTCCAGTATGGCATGCTTCAGGAAGCCTTTTTTTATTATTTGAACATATGTAACATCTTGTGCATGGTCTGTGAATTATATAATCTTAACACATATGTCTCTACTTTGGTCTTCATATACTGAGCAGGTCTGCAATTTAAATAAATGTGTACTGAATGCACTTATGTCAGATGAATTTTTTGCACAAACATGCTATGCATGTAATGTGTACATCATAAGAGCATATGACAAGCATCAGTCTATGCTGAAAAAATGGCATGACACTGACACAAAATGCATTTGACCAATATCATTGCTAGCAAGCAGCAAAATCTTAGATTAAATCCAGTGACTGAGTAGATGAATAAAGGTTTGCCATAAGAAAACATGTCACTCGACAAATTGGCAAAAAGAGGGAGAAGCAAGCATCCTCTACTGAAGGGTAGAAACTACTTTTTTTGTATTTCTTATATGCTTGCATTTTTATTGTTTGAGAAGTGTACGATTATTACTGGAAGAAGAAAACAAAGAAGAGAAAATAAATGAAAAAAAGATGAAAGAACAAAAAATGGAATGGTACTTTAATTTTGTTGTGAAGACTAGAAACATACACAACAGTTGAGAATGGAGCAGAGAAAAGAAGAGAGAAAGAAAATGATGTTGCAAGAAAGCTGAAAACAATATGCTGTGGCTGGTGACAAACTGTTTTCTTTAACTACATGATTATCGGCAAACAGAGACACAAAGTCAGGCTGTACAAAGGAGTGCATGACAATTCATCAAACTGTCAGTTCATCAGGAGTCAGTACACAGAAAACTACACATTGACTCCTGATACATTGAAATAACTACAAGAAACACATTTTACAAGGTCAGACCCCACCCCCCCAACTTTGTCCCCACATTCCTTTGGCTTTATTTATTTATGCCAACTTTGAGATCACACTAAAGTGCAGGAAACGAAAAAACTACCTTACCCGCACTGTTCCATGATCTCATACACACACTGTCCATTGATGTTAGTTGCAGTGAACCAAAATTACAGCATGCAGACACACCAGGAACCTTAACACATAGGACCCCAAAACCATTAGCATCCCATAATAGTGAAGAATGCAATAAACATCTATATTCTGCACTGTTGCAGCAAAATGACAAACAAAACAAAATTTGACAAAACAGAAAATCTACTAAAGTACTTTGATTTAACTGCACACCAACATTTGACAATATTGCAGTGACCCCTATAAAAATAAACTGCACAGACATCCCACAAAATAAAATCAAGCATTTCTCAGTGGCCTACATTGACTTACATTACTACTAGATTCCAATGATATGGCTGGTGTGAGGCAGGCAAATATTTATGTGGTATAAAAATTAATTGTGTGGTGTAGTAGGGCTACCTACATCAAGGGTTTTACAAGTTTCATTTAGCTTTCTTGTTTTTTTAAATACATGGTCTAACTGTTAATTAACATGTATAGATAATGCATATATTAATTCAATAGAATGTAGATCACTTTATTAAAGAGCAAAGAAAATACGATCTAATTTTCAGAATCAAAGCAGGAAGCATGTAGTACCTGTTCACAAACAGACTACCCAAGTGGGAACATTCACAGGAAAGCTGAGTAGATGGTGATTACAATCTTGAGAGACACACTCTTATCAAAGAGACGACTGACAGAAGCAGAATGTAAAGAGTTGTCTATGTATCAACAAAAGGAGGCAGCATTATCACTGTATTTGATGATACTGTAAAGTATAAATTTGTATTACTTATGAACTTTGGCTTGAAAAAGCGAGGAAATAATTGTGCTGAGGCAATTTCAAGTGATGCAAGATTACCTAACATCTCATTCTCGATGAACATGCATAATAATATTTCAGATCCTGTCATTTTTAGATTAAGCTATAAGGAATTCGAACAGCAGAAATGGTTCAATGTAAAATTAGCTTGCCATTCACTTATTCAACTGAGGATGCATTAAAGAGTAGAGAGATAAGTTAATAAAGTATGTTTTGAAATTACCGTAAAAGGAGAAAATGACCACTGACATACTGTCTGACTGTCTCATTTCAACCTATCAGGTGAGCAGCTGTAAGCAGTATATATAAAGAGACAGAACTATGAGCACTCATTACAGCCTGTTAACAAACAAGGTATGTGTAGCCAGAAAGGCATGGATGGAAACATTCCTACCACAGGCAAGGGTTTTTTTTTTTGTATTCTTGTTCCCCATTGCCTGTGAACTACAAATCTTCCCCTGACCAGATACATCTAATTTGTTCCCCCAGACTACATATTCCAAGCATAGAGGTGAGAGCCATCCAGAAGGACCACCATTTAGGCAGCCATATCATTTGCTTGTGCCTTTTCCAGCATCCTGGTCATTAGTATGCTTTTCTGTAATGGGTGGCAAACTAGTGACTGTCATCACTTTAGGGACCACTATACTCTTCTTAATGTGTTTGCACACTCCTGTGCACTTGCTGAGAGACCTCCCTCCTAACTGGCTTTGTGGCCATATGCCCAAATCATTCTTTGTGCCACCAACCCTCCTTTAAAGGAGTGTGGCACTGAATGGCCCAGTCTACCTTCACCCCTCAAAGAACAGGCACGACAATCCTCTCCACACCAGCTGCAAGCACCTGAGATATTACTTTAACCTGAGCTGTAGTCAGGGCTTTATGCCCTTTACTGACTGAGCTTGTGGTGGGGTCAGATTTTGTTGCTTCAAGATGCAGCCTTTGGTACAGAATGAAAGCACAAGGAATGTGATGAGTTCTAAGATGGAAATGATAAAGCAAAAGAATAATGCTCCTCTAACTGCAGAAAAGAACACAACAGAATGAATGCATAGTGGAAAGTACTGTTGAGTCAAAGTTTTCAGTTTGAAATCATCATCATCATCATCAACCCCCTTTTTCCCATTTTTCTACATGGGGTCTGGGTGTTGTGCTGGTGCCATCTCTCTTGATTCAATGCCACACTCCTGCCTTCTTTCACACTCATGCTTGACTGTTGCAGATCTTCTCTCACACAATCCATCCACCTCTTTGCTGGACACCCTTGTTTCATCTAGGCAAGGATGAGTGGACCATAAAGTAAAGGCTGCAGAGGCATGACTAATTAATGCCTAATGCATTCTGTCTAGTTTCTAGATTCCGAGGGAGGTCTGTAATGGTACCTAGTTCAAAATGTTCTCCTTCATAACCCTGATGGACTTTTTGACAATAGTATTATTTGACATAGACCCTACTATTTAGGATAATATCTGTTTTATTATACAGCCAAGCTCTTATTATAGGTTCAAAGGTTCATAGAATATTACTAGCCTAATAGCTTAAGGGCCATTACAATCCTGGCCAATATAACCCGATTTTACCCACTATATGGCCCCTAGGGACAAGAGGATTGCATGGATTTGTGCTGATGCATTAAGTGCTTACAGATTGTCCCTGTACTTAAGAGACATAGGCACTCTCTCAGGGTGTGAATTCACAATTCCCCATCCATTGATCCAAATTGAGTTTGAAGAGGGCCAGGGAAGGGGTCTAATTAATATGAATAGGAAGCCTGTTCCAAAGAAGAAACAATCTCTGAGACATATATCTGTCTCTACAGCATGTTTTGTTTGAGTCTGACTAAGTTTAGATCCTTAGATTGGATGACCCTCATCCTGTTTGACTTATGGATGTGTAGCAGCTCAATCAGGACTGGATTTGTGAATGCCTTGTAGTTCAGGCATAGGTCACCCCTTAACAGTCAGTAGGAGACAGAGTAAAGGGATAGGGCTTTTAGTCTAATCTGCATAGTTCACGTTATTTACACCAAGTATTTTCTTTGTCAGGGACCTCTGAGGTCACTCCAACTGTGGTAATTGCCTAGTCAAGTACATGCCAAATGGCACATTGTACTTGAGTATTGATCTAATAATAGCTGAGTATGCTGGGAATTTAATTTCCTTGGAGATGAATGCCATATCTTTACTTATATGTTGTGCCATATAAAAGGATTTCCTCACCACTGTGGAAACATGTCAAAGTTCAGGCTACTATCTATCTCTGTACCTAGATATCTCACCTCTGAGTCTACTCTAAGAGGTGTGCTATTGATGTTGTAATTTGCAGGGGGTATGTGACTTCCCAAAGGGTGTGATAATGCATTTTTTGCATTTAATTTTAGGCCATGGTTCTGCCACCAATCATTTGTCTGATCTAGACCCTCCTGAAGGATATCTACATAACTGGAGGATTCAACAATTGTCCCCAGCTTGCAGTTGCCAGCAAACTTTGTCATCCACAGGCCTTCCACATTAGCCTTGACTTCAGAGAAATATATTTCAAACAGGCGAGGTCCCAGTACTGAACCCTCTGGCACACCACTAGTAACTGACCTTTTGCTGGATCTGGATTCACACACTTTAAACACATGTCCTGTTTGTGAGCCAATTGGCTATCCATCTAGTGACATAGGGATTTATGCCCAGTTTTATGAGTTTATTTATAATACCTGAGTGGGGAATTGTGTCAAATGTCTTGGCCAGGTCAAGATGGGTGGTATGTACTGTTTTACCCTCATCTGTGGCCTTAGTGACTTTCTCAAAGAAATCCTCTGGATTCAGTAGGCATGACCTACCCTTGACAAAACCAAATTGAGTTTGGTCCAGTGTTTGGATGTCTCCTATATTATTAATTATCAGGTCCATTTTTATTCTTTCCATGGCCTTACAGATAAGACTAATCAAACTTACAGGTCTGCAATTTCCTGGGTCAGTAGATGGTCTTCCTTTATGCACTGTGATGTATGTTGCTGTTCTTCACTCTAATGGGACTTAGCCAGTCCAGAGGTTGTTGTTAAATAGAGATCCTAACAGGCCTGATAAATCCTGATTTAAGCTGTTTAAGAGGCAGCCTGTTTTATTGACAGAACCCACTGAAGCCATGTTTTTTAGCTTTAGAGAGTGCAGTGGCAACCTGTTCTTTGGTGGTAATTGGCAGAAAAGTGTTGAATGTATTTCTTGGTGGAGAATTGGGGGTGATGGGGAGTAGAAATTTGAATTGAATTTGTTGGCCAGCTGATTTGCTATATATTTCGGCTGAGTATAGGAGATGCCTTCTATAACTAATTCTGCACATTGTTGAGTATTGCCCTTAAGATTGCAGCCATAACTGAAAAATGCCTTATGGTTATCCATAGCTTTGGAGGCTACTTTTACCTCAAAGTCTGCTTTCAGAGACTTGACTATTTCCTTGAGTTGCTTGTTTAGACTAATGAGGGACTTGTTGCTCTGTTGTGCACATTCCCGCTTACTTCTTGACAGGATTTTCTTTCTTTTGGTGTACAGCCTATTAATACCAGAGGTCCAACAGGGTGGCTTGTTTTTGCAGTTTGACCTGAGTTTATTTTGGTCTGGTACTGCCATTTCTATGCAGATGCTTATATGGTCATACAGGTTTCTGTGTTTTCTGGATTTCGGGGAGATTGGAAACTAGCTATGCCATTGCTTAATTAATAAGGAGTAATTGACCTTAGAGAATTTCTTAAAGTTTTTGGGGTTAGGTGGGGGATTAGTTTTACCTTTATTTCAAGGGAGACCACTTTATGATCTGATCTTACCAGTGAGGACAACACACTAGGGGGGATGCAGCACTCTCCCATTATTGTGAGTACCAGATCTAGGATATTTGTTCCAATAATGAGAGTGCAGACTAGCTGCTCCAGGGCATTTCAATTTACAAAGTCAAAAAATCTTTGGGCCTGCATGTTAGTGGTCATGTATGCCTCCCAATTAATAGAGGGGTAGTTAAAATCACCCATGAGTATGGTATTGAGCTGGATGGTGAGTGATTCTAGTAGCTTCAGGTATGATGTATGGGTTTCCTGGTTCATAGTGGGGGGCCTGTAGCTTGCAAGAATATGCTAATGGAGTTCCCTCATGGTTGAAGCTCGAAATACTGAAATCTCGAATTTCAGTATTTCGAGCCCAAGAAACCGAATCCACATAATAGCGAAAGTTTAGAAGCACAAAATTCAAAACCTCGAATACCGGAGGTTTTGAATTTCGTGCTTCTAAAGTTCTGCTGTGGTCATGTATTCAGGTAATTGTATATGTGTTAAGGGGTTTGGGTAGGGGCTGTGGTGTGTGTCAGTGTGTTTTGTTGCTGTGATGTGTATGTGCGAAGTGAAAGTAGCTTGTGTGGTGGTGTTTTGTGTGTGTTTGTATGTAGTGCGACCTTGTAGTGAGAATATTTAAGTAGGGTGGGTGTGGTTGGCACAGCCCCCCATATAGGGGGTGCATGGGGGCTTGCCCCCCTGTTTTCATGTAGTAGAGTGGTTGCGTGTGTTTGTGTGGTGGATGGTGTGTGTGTGTGTGTGTGTGTGTGTGTGTGTGTGTGTGTGTGTGTGTGTGTGTGTGTGTGTGCATGTAGTAAAACCGCAAAATTCAAAACTTCCAGTATTCGAGGTTTTCAATTTTGCAGTTTTTAGTTTTCGTTGTTTTGTGGATTCCACTTCTTGGACTCGAGATACTGAAATTTGAGATTTCAATATTTCGAGCTTCTGAAGTGAATCGAGATAGATACATTTCTGTCTTTTGCTCTTTCATGTTTAGTGGGTG
Source organism: Protopterus annectens (assembly GCF_019279795.1). Taxonomy (NCBI): domain Eukaryota; kingdom Metazoa; phylum Chordata; order Ceratodontiformes; family Protopteridae; genus Protopterus; species Protopterus annectens. The sequence continues at coordinate 1,613,370,035 of NC_056737.1, forward strand.
GTCAGAATGTATGAAAGGCATTATAGCCATGCACTGCAGGATTGCTTTCCGTGGCTTTAAACCATGTTTCAATAACTACACAAATGTCAGCATTCTCCAGGGTGAGGAGAGCTTCCATGGAGTGCAGTTTCTTGTTGAGGCACCTAGCACTGAGCACCTTTAGCTTGTCCTGAGTAGTTTTTGTTATGTTGGAAGGTTTGTCTGCTTGGCAATGACTAAAAAGGCATTTTAGGTGTGGATAATATTTTGGACAATATCGGAAAGCCTAGAGGTGACAGATGAAGACCATCCCTGGCAAAGCAGCGTGCCTATCAACGATGTCCTCTCAGGCTGTCAAGTACTAGACCTCTTTGGAATGATACGAGTAACTAAGCCAATTGGCAAATCTGATCATTTTCTGCAAGTATTGTGACATCATCCTTGGCGACAGTAGGATGCTGCTCAATGCTAGGATTATACCTGCCTGTGACATATATTCTGAGAGCTCAATCATGTCTCTGTTCATATAGTCCAAAGTGGTATGTCCCAGGTCATTCACACCCTCATGGACTATGACTGAATCATATTGATACTTACGAGTAAGTGACCTGAATACTTGCATGATCTGGCAAATCCTGGCCCCTGATAGGCAACTAATAGTAACCTTCCCCTTATCCAGCCTGGTAAGAGGAACATCAATGTATTTGACAATGGCATCTCCTATGACCAGAATTTTCAGTTGTGAAGTGTTTTGCCTTATGGGCTTGGTAGTTGAGGCACAATGAGATGTGATGGGAATTGCTTGTTTTTGTACATGCAGAGTTTCTGAGAATGGCTCATGAGAGGCATTTGAAATTTGGGTGAGTTACATGTGAGCACCTCCGCATATGTAGGTCTATGTGTGTGGTCCTTTATGGTGCAGTGAGTGATGTGTGTGAGTCACTGACAACCTGTTTGTTGCTTTTTGTGCCTATATGTGAGAGTCTAGCCTCCAGTGTCAATGTCTAGCTTCATCTTTCACATATTGTATTTGTCTGTTCGAGAAATAAGTGGTTGTCAGTGTCCTTATAGCAGTTGTTACATTGCCTCCCATGTCCACCAAGCTGGATACAGCAATAGCAGGAAAGTGCTCATCCATGACTACAGGTCCTAATGCATACTTAAAAGGATAGGAGTGGAGGGTGCTTGTAACCAGGTGAGGGTAGGGTGCTTACATGGCATAATCTGCAGCTAACCTAACCAGTGATGCTGCCCAGCACCAAATCAGATGCTCTCTGAGCAGCAATAGTGCTGGGTGCTTTAATAAGGTAACAAGCACAATAAACGTTCATAGTATAATGAAAGTAAGCAGTGTTTCCAGATGTTTGTGTCTGTACAGGGCACTGGCACAATGATAAGCTCCATGCAAATGTGCCAAATTTATACCAGCAATAGAAATATAAAAAAATGACTGAGCCCTCTGCCCAATAAAATGACTACAGTTAAAGCCCATTTGTGTGCTTCTAAACTCAGATAGATCAGATAAACAGCTACTGCCACTAGATGAATAATCCTAGTCCTCCTAATGTAAAAGCACAATAAAAGAGTAAGGGTGAAATGCTACCACAAACAAAGTTAAAGATACAGATACAGCAGTGTAATTTAGACAGCTTAAAAAATGATGATTATCCAATAAAAGGACATCACTTTGTAGAAATGTGCCAAGAACCACTCAGTTGTACAGAAAAGGAATGCAGAATGTATGCGATTTTGAAGACCAGATTAACTAACAATGTGTAACTAACCTCAAAATTGAGACTAGACAAAAAAAATTCAAGTATAACTGCTCCAGTTGGAAAATCTTCTGTGTATACCTGTCTCCCTTTTTCTGACTGGTAATGGACTCTGCTGACCCCAACGTGATGTCTGCACATCAGCAAGGAGACTGAACTTCCAGCAGAAAAATAAATGATGGTGGAGCATGTTATGGCTCTTGGGGCATTTTGTTTTTGGAAGAGATCTTCCTTAAAAGAAAAATGAGAATGCAAACTTAAATGACACAAAGATAACCATAATAAGCAACTACTGAGAAAATGCATTTTCAGAACAGATAGGCAAATTTGATTCTGACAATTTGTACTTGATCTTCAAGGCTTTGTAGCTTGTTTTGGAGAAATTTTTAAGGGTACCAGGGGAGGAAGTGATCCTTGGACTTAATTTTATTTTAAAGGAGATGGTTTTATGGTTAGACCTAATAATACTGAAGATATGCAAATGATGGTGCAAGATACCTACATATCATTAACTCATTACATCCGAGTGATGCCTACAGGTGCATCTGCAGTTAACTCCTACTGATGCCTCGAGGTGTCAAATAATGCTTGTTCATATTTGCATAAATTATTCTAAAAACATGCTATGTTCAAGGTTTTAAAATATTTCATTTAAATAACTGTTAATACATCCATTCATTCATATTTCATTTAAAGCTTACACAATGGCAAACTCAACTGCATTAATATTTGACCTCTGCTTAGTCCAGGTAAATAGATATTAACTGTTGTTCTTATGATTTTCTTATGATTTTAATTTATATAGATAAATACACATTTTTCTAAATTGCTCAACAACAAAGTAGCAGAGACATAACTCCTTAGTCTCATATGAAAACTCTCACCTAGATGAATAAAATGTTGCTGACAATTTGTGTAACTTAGTGGTTGCAGAGATATTGTAAGTTGTTTATAAATTATTACAAATGTAATAGTTACTGTGTTTACTGTTAATTATAAAATTCAGTTTAAGATCTAGAACCTAAAGAATGCTACCACTATAAAAAATAGGTTGTTTTGAAGGGTTTGCACTTATATTTATCTCATAATCCCTAGGGTTCCAGAGATATGAACATTTGTTTGAAATGTGAGGACATAATTTGATTCTGTCAAAAGACTTAGGCTCCACCCATTGGAAGTTACAATGCAAACTTCCTGAGCTCCATTGGAGTGAATGAGGGATAACGTCTAAGATGTTATTTCCCAAGTATGTACTCTGAATACCTGTTCCAGGGCATTTGCATTGATGAAGTCAAAAAATCTCTGTGTTTGTGCACTTGTGGTGGTATAGGTTTCCCATATATAGTTGGGTAGTTTAGATCAACCAGAAAATGGTATTGAGTTTAATATTGAGTGGATCTAGTTCTTGTGGATAGGCATTGTGGCATTCTTGGGTCATAGAGGGAGTTCTATAAGCTAGCTGATATGCAGTAATTGGCTTTTTTGATAGTGATTTATATAGGAAAAAGCTCTTGTGCATTATGCTGCTTAATCAGCCTTGATGTAAGTCTCTTCTGAATGAAGATTGTGACACCTCCACCTTTTTTCTCTTCCTGCTAGTCTAGAAGCATGGAAGGCATTATAACCCTGCACAGAGTACTCTCTGCCATTTTAAACTATGTCTCAGTCACTAAATAAATGTCTTCTTCCTCCAGGGTGAGGAGGGCCACTAGGAGTGGAATTTCTTGTTTAGACTGTTACCATTGATTAGTAATACCTTCATGTTTTCCTTTGGTTGTTTCATTATATTGGTAGGTACTGTATATCTGGTTGGCGTTGTGAAAAAAAAAGAACTGTGGAGGCAGATCATGTATTTTATTTGAAAGTCTAGAGGGGATAGATGCAGGCCACCCCTGGGAGGCAGCATGGTCTGTTGATCATGGTCTCCAAGGCTCACAAATATTGGACTCCCTTTGAATGACACCAAAAACTAAGCCATTTATTGAAGTCAGTTATTGTTTGCTCATATTGTGCCATCATATGTGGAGATTGAATGTTGCTCTTTATAAAGACCAAGGCAGCATGTCTCAAGCCCTTGACACCCACATGTAATATTTCAGAGTCATACTAGTATTTGTTTCTCAAAGACTTGAGTACATGTGTGGTTTGACAGATCCTGGCACCAGACAGACAACTCTTTTCTTGTTCTGCCTGATAAGAGGTACGTTTATATGCCTTGCAATGGGAGTCATTTATAACTAGAATGTTTGGTTTAGTGGATGTTTGTCTTATGGGCTTAGCATCCATAACTCTGGAACTACTTTGTGCCTGTGTTACATTGTGGAGGCCTTTAAATTTTAGGCAAGTTAATCATTAGAATCTTGGAATATGAAGGATTTTGTCTAGTATGATGTTGTGATGAGGTGCGGTATGTGGTGTACTAATGAGAATCCTGATATCTGAGTTGTCTGTGTGTGAGATTTTAGCCTCGGATTCCATTATGTACATCTCTCGTGCACTGTGTTATTCTGTTTGATTAATAGATGATAATCAGAAAGCATGAAACACTTCTTACACTTTCTCAAGATACTCATCTCAATCAGAATGGCTACAGAATTTGTGTGGAAGTGTTTGTCCGTGGTCTAGAAAGGAATGATTTTGGGTGTTGGGGGGACTATAACTGGTTTGAGTTGGGTTGGTGTTGAGATGCAGGGGTTAGTTCAGGTAGACTTATTACTGAGCAGTGGGGGGTGTCTAATTATTTAGACTGGGATATACAGATACGATAGGCAGGCTTTACTGCAGCTCAGGGTGTGATTTATTTTACTCAGTGCAGGTTAGTTAAGCTTCAGAGTTAGATTTGCTAATATTGTATGGATTAAGGAATGCTTCCTAGAGAGAAAATGGGTTTTCTGCAGCCAATCTACTACAGCCTGAGTCCAATGGTGCAGTGAAATTAGTACAGCTCAGCAGACCTTTTTTCAGCCTTTTTTTGGTGAAAAATGTTGTTCTGAATACCTGGAGGATGCCAAAATCAGCAAAGCTCATTTCTCTTAGTTCAAGGCTTTCCATGTTTTCAAGAGTCTTGAGGAAAAGATTATGGGCAAGCTCAGGTCAGTGCATTTTATAAGGGAAAAGCTACAGAGGAACCCAGTCTAAAAAAGCCAATAAGTCCATTCAATGGAGCTCTGCAACTCAGAACGTGGAACAAATCTCAGGCTTGAAATTCAGGAGGACACCTTTTGCACTGGTGACAGAGGAACATGCGGTTACTGTAGCAACCAGATGGATTCAGCAAGGAGAGCTTACAGTGTCGAGTGTGGGGGGGCTATAATAATGTAACAACCAAAGTGCAGGGAAATCAGCAGTAGCCATTGTAACAAGCAGAAAGCTCTGTGAGTGGAGCTTAAACAGGCAAACAGAATATCTAATCTTTTCAACAGAATATGAGTATTAATAGTTTCTTTGGGCACAGATCCTGCAACAAAACTCAACAGTACTGCCACTATTTCAAAATAAAATTAAAGGACTATGGCACCCACCCAGTCAAAAATTACAAGTAGATGTAGTTATGAAAGTAATGCAGTGAAAGGTGTATAAATGTGTAAATGAGTCACAGATTCTGCAGTATATCAAAATTGTCTCACTATTGTAAATACAACTAAAAGACTATGGCTCCAGGCAAAGCAGAACTTATAAACAAGTACCTGGTTTAGCTTAAAAACAAACAAGCAAGCAAAATAGCTTAAAGGTGCAAAAACAACAGCATTAATTCACATGCAACTTGAGGTACAATTAAAATGTAAAAGGCAAATTGATGGTTCAAAGCTTTCCACACATCTCAGAATCTTTGGTAAAAGACCCTGGGAAAGCGCAGCTCGGTGTAGGTTATAGGAGACAAGCTTGAAAAGAACCAGTTCCAATGAGCCAATAAATCCAGCCAATGGAGCTCTGCAACTCAGAACCTTTGAAAAATGAGTTCTTTCACCAGTATAAATCAGTGCTAAAAGTTTAAAGCCCAGGTAAGCTATAAAGTCAGGAATTTAACTTTTACAGGGGAATTAGTGGCTACTGTAGCAGCTACATTGTAGCATCATGGAAAACAGTACTTAATGTATCCGTGTAGGGGTGTGGGAGTTGAAACAATATAACAATGAAAGAGCAGAGGAATCAGCAGCAGTTGTAGCAAACAGAAAAATCTGTAAATGCAGCTTAAATAGGCAAATAATAAACAGAATATATAATCTTTTCAACAAAGTTTGAGTATAAATAGTTGTATTGGTGCAGATACTACAAGAAAACCCGTAATACTCAATGAAAAGTCTTACAATTCAAGCCTTTCCACATTCTCAGAGTCTTTCCCATCCCCTTCTTTCTAATTCATCTATTTGCTATATCCTTTGGCTTTCTGATGTTCCATACACTAAGCCATGTGTTTCCACCCATCCCTTCAATTCATCTGTCCTCCTATCAATGTCTCTTCCTCCTGCCATCCCATCACTCTCTTCTTAATCCCTCCCTCTACCATTAAAATTTCCCCCTTTTCTTCATCAGTTTTGCACAGCTACTCTCTACTCCACATAAGCAAAATACCCAGAACTTCCCTTTTTCCTTATATTCTTCCTTATAGTCCCAACACCTTTCCCAAACCTTTGGTACTACCTGATTTTACCAAATCAGATATTGCTGATCTATGCATTGTGTTCTGCACCACCAACATTTATCTTCCACTCTTCTTTTCTAACTTTTATGGGTGTTATCAATCATCTATGTAAAATCATTTGCAGTGCCATCCATGTAAAAACTTCCATTGCTCATTTCCCTAAGTTTATCATTCTTCCACAGTTTGAACTCCCTAAACTAGCTCTTCCCCAAATTTGACCTTGCTTTCCTATCTAACTCATACCCTAAACTTTTATAAATAGTTCCTATTCTTTCTTTCTTTATGGCTCCATTCCCACTTCTCCTCTCTTTTCCCTTCCTGCATCCTGTCTGTTTTCTTCCTTCTCTTTCTTTGTAGTTCACCATTCCTCTTTGTTAACCCCTCCATAAAATGATCAGTACACTTTTCCCATCCTAGATTTCTCTCTAAATTCTTCAAATTCTTTAAATTCCACTACCATTTTCTCATTTCTTCTTTAACAATAACCCCAAACTTAGCTACTCCTAATGCATACCACTTCCATACCTTCCTGCCCCTTGTTTGTCCTCAAACTTCAAACATCTTAATAGCAATCCCCCATTCACCCCTCTACTCTCTTTGCAATATACTTTTTCTCCTTTTTTTATTCTTGCATTCACTCTTCCCTGGTCTCCCAAATCTGTCCTTCCTACTTCACTCACCTGAGTTCTAGCATTTCTATTCCTCTTAATCTTTGTGCCACATCCATAGCCATCACATATCTTGATATGTCTGACAAACCCCATCCTTTGTGTCTCTTTATATGTGTTTAATTTTCTTTACATTCTCCTTAACTTTCCTCTTCAAATAAACCTATCCCAGATCGACTGGATCTCCCCTGATTCATTTTCCTTTTAGCTTATGACTATATACCGTCCAGTACAAATTATATGTGGTAAAAGTAAAGTTATAACTATCTCCACAACCGCCTTAAAGAAAAAAAATCTTATTTGATCAACATTCCAGTACTCACATAAGCTTGTCCTTATCTTTCAAATTCTTCTTCCTGAAATCAAGACAATGGAGGTTTCTACACAGATAGCACATGGTATTGTGAATGATTTTACATAGACGATCCATAACACTCATGAAGGTTACAAAAGAAGAGTGGATGACAAATAATACAATGTATCTGCTCCATCTAACATGATAAAACCTCCTCATTTGTAGCACTGCTCCTCACCTTGATCACCCCCGACTTCTTCAAATTATACTGTAACAGTAGTTCCACAACAAAGCCCCTGAAAGCCAACAATGCAGAAGGCAACTGCTTTCATAGTCTTCTAGTAACACTGTGCAGCCATCTGCAAAGCAATACATGCTACCACTCTTTCTTAATTCACACCACCATCATTTTTCTTATCCTCAAAAAAGATTGGTAACGCTTGTTTTAATAAAAGAAAGAAAAAGACTGTCAATGCCAATTAAAAATAAACTTTGGGAAAGAGGATGCCCCTGCATTTTCCTTCTGAAATTCACCCTTCTTGATCTTTCTTCATTGACTAGCATCTTCACCCATGCCCTTTTACAGAATGCACAGATCCCATTTAGCCACTTCACTTCGCTTGCTTCCTGGTGCAGTAATCCCTTCAGATTCCTACCCTATACTATCAAATGCTTTCCTCGTGTCTTTTCATTACCAAGGTACAATCCACTCCCATGAATCTGAATATCTGTCAGCTGTACTTTCCTTCCTATTTCCTGCACAATACATTATACAAGCCAGTTCCCTATTGAAATGTTAGCAATCATAATGTTCCATGCTGACAAGCCAAAAAAAAAACACACACACTGAAAACCCAGGAGAAGAGTGAATTTCTAAGATTGCTCTTCTCCTTTAAACTTTTTTTTTGGACTCCCCCTGCAACTCCAGACTGCGATACATCAAAGAAAAGGGATTACCCCAAGAAATGACCATCTCAGACTTAGTATACGTAAATCTGTTTTTGTCCATTTAGTCTCCATGTTTCAGGACTTAATCTAGCAGTTCACCACATTTCAAATGGTTCCCATAAAATCTCCTAAACTCTTTCCTAATTTTCCTTGTCCTACTCTCCCCCTTCCCCATATTTCTGTCTGATTTCCATTACCCATGCCTTTGTTTTTTTTGTAATTTAACTTTTAACTAATCAGTTTAACACTTGCCACCCCACTGCTCTTATTACATTCCCACCCTCTGGTGATCACTATCTTCATATTGGTGTCCTGCCAAGAATTCAATTGAATCTTTAATTGTCACGGATCATTTTCTATTACCTCCTGCTATAATTTAGCCTACCTCTGGTGTACACTTTTCCATCTGTTCTACCCACCTCTCTTCCTTCTTCTTCTTCTCTTTTCCTACTATTACCCCCGAGTCATGATCTTCCCATCCATGCTACCTTTATACCATCTCACTCACTGACTCCATCCCAACTTTTCCATCTTTTATTTTCAGTACCTCTCCTACCATTTCCTGCAACCACCCCATTTAGTTTATATACCATGGATGTCTTGGATTCCATCTTCACTGTCTCATAACCTCTGTTTCTAATTCCCAATCCAAAATAACCAAAGTGTGATGGGATAGATGTGCACCGCATTTCCCATAAGTCACACTATCTACTAAATATGTGTCTATTCTACTAACTTGCCTTTTCATCCCCAGAAAAGAGGCCAACACCTTCCAAGCACCTGTTACCTTTAATTTCTTCATCCCTTCTCTTAACAAACAAACTGCCCTGGCTCACTTCCAGTAATACATTACAATTTCCTTACATAATTCTACCTCATCCTTTCACATACCTTCTTCTGCATCAATCCACTCATATATCACTCCTGTCCTACCTTCATTTGTCTACTGCTATAAGTACTGTTCTCCCTACTGTCTCTCATCTTCCCACCACCCACTTTCTTTCTCAAACTGCTTTATTACTTCCCTGCCCCATTGCTGCCCTCTTCACACTACTTTTTCTACACCACTTTTTATCCCTCTCTGTATCCGGTAAACTCTAGGTTAACCAGCACCCATGGGGATTGGTAGCTGGTGGATAACTAGTTTCTGTTTGCTTGAGAGTTGCTATTAAAATAGGTCTGACTAATACTGTACCCTATACTATTTGTTTGGTTTGACTTATTCTTAGGTTGGAGATAGAGGGAATTTATTCCTATCTTCCTTTTTAAAACTCTAAAACTCTAAAAATGTAAGGTATGTTTCTATGGGAGGGGGGACAGAAAATGAAACACATGAAAATTGTGCTGTATTTCTTTGATTTGTTTTCTGGTTGCTTGAGAGATCTAGTTGCTTGAGTTCCAGTTGAGAGTTTACAGTATTCTGTTTCTCATCTATGTGTACCATTTTTCTATCTTCATCTCACCCCCTCTATAACCTTAACACTCATAAGATGACTATATCTACCCTTTCCTGGACTAATCACCATTTTGTTCTTTATGTCTTTATTGGGTTTCCTAACCCCACATTCCTGTTATCTACCATTGAATCACTGAGAAAAACTCTAAGCAAGTGTCACTTTTCTCCATGCTGAACACTCATCTCTTCCTCTTCTCCTGAAAATGTTGCAAATGGCATATCTATCTATCTATCTATCTATCTATCTATCTATCTATCTATCTATCTATCTATCTATCCATCTCTTTCTATGTGTGTGTGTGTGTGTGTGTGTGTGTGTGTGTGTGTGTGTGTGTGTGTGTGTGTGTGTGTGTGTGTGTGTGTGTGTGTGTGCGCGTGTGTGTGAGTGTGTGTGTGTGCATGTATCATATACAGAGAGCGAGAGAGAAAGAGAGAGTTTTATGCTGTAAAACTTATTTAAATCCAAACTCCAAATATACCCCTTTTCCCTTTCATTTTCTGTAAATACACCACAGACTGTGTGTCCCAAACCAGATATAAGTAATAATAAAAAAATATTTTAAGGGGCACTTTACTTGCTCTGCTTCTATGATAATTTATATTATTCATTGTCCTTGTAACTTATATTACGTGGGGAAACTAAAAGACCATTCTCAATAAGATTTAAAGAACATCTAAAGAATATATGTCCTCAGGATATTAATAGTCCTTTAACTGCACATTTTATTGAACATCATAGTGGTAAATTAGATGGTTTTAATGTTTCAATTTTAAAAGAGGTAAACTAGAATGATATATATGGAGGTACAGTAAAAAGTTTGTATTATATAAAGGAAGTATTTATATTTTGAAATGTAACACTTTAGTACCCTTCTGGACTTAATAATGCCTGTAACTAGAAGTTTTTAAAATGATAATTGTTAATTGATTACATAATTTCCCTTTATTCTTATATTTTGCATCAAGTGTGTTGGTTTTTATCCTTCCTGGAAGGTTTTTTTTGCCAATGCACCAGTGAAATGCAGTTTTCTGCTGGAGACCTATAGTGTTTAATTAATTTTGTTTGTTATTTTTCATTTATTCTAATGGATGATACTCCAACAATTCTGAGATGATAAACTAGTATCTCACAACACAGTATGCATTTATTCCATGGAGAATCTAAGTGCTGGTAATTTGTTCCTCTGATTTTTTGTTGGATTTTTGAGAATCTAGAAAAGCATGTTACAGAGATCTTTCAATTTTTCTTGTACCACTTCATAATATGCAGCTGTCATATAACCAAAGTGAGTTATCTAAACAAATTATTAAAACACCTGTTGACTGAGAAAAAAAAATCAGTTATCATAATCAAACTATCACTTTGCAAAAATATATTGAACTGAATTTGACATTGCAAGGTCTGAGAGCCCTTAAATTGCTTTCAATGCTTTTTGGTATTAATGATCCTAGTTAGAAAAGACTCTCTATGAGATCGATGGCAGTGGTACTACAGTCTTCTATGGAATGGATTTGTATTTTGATTGCGAGAGAGAGAGACACTGTTAACAAACAAAGGTTGCTAACCAAATACAATTGGTGCACACACAGACAAAAATGAATTACATTCTGTTGAATTTTCCAGTATGATGAAAGAGTTTAATAAGAAGGTGAGATATTTGGAAAATGACTTTAATGAAAGAAAACAAATAAACCAAAATCATGATACTAAAGATTATTTTGAAAATCAAGATTTAATTTGAAAAAAAAAAAATATTTGCCAAAGGGAAGCAAAGTCAGGTGATGCATGTTGCACATATCATGTTGCACTTATGTGGTACTGGCTACCATGTCAGTGTCAATGTCTTCTTTATGGATCCTATCTCATAAAAGAGATGTAATAAACAGCATAGCAGTTACAGCTGAAACAAGATGTCTGCATATTACTAAATTTACAAACAACAGACATAATAGTCATTTTCAACCATATTGTCAGAAAACAGGTTTTGATAACCAAGATAAAGGAGATTTCTGCCAACAGAATAAACATAATCAGTAGTAAAAAATTTCCTTTGCAATTAATGTTTCTGAAACTGTCATTCTCCCATGTGGACCTCTTGTTGGGAAATCATGGGTCTTCAGCGTCCTATGTTTGATGTTATATTTTAATGTTCTTTCTCATAAATTTCTTGCTGGCATGTTTCTGACATTAGAAGAAATATGAATCTGCTAAGAGGTATTAATTTAAGAAAATGATTGCCTAAATATCAAGTTCTGTACCCTGGTGTAAATGTATTGTCAATTTGATATTTTATACTCAGCTGCACTGCCCCTTTCTATATCAATAACAATTTGTATTGTCAAAAATAAAATATATACACAAGCAACGGAAAGAACCAGGCAGAATCCAGGCAAGAAGCAAAAGCACAGGAGTCAGTAATGCTGTATAAAAGCACAAAAGTCAGTAATGCTGTATGAAATCATTCATCTTTCATCATGGCAAGGAATCCAAAAACCAAGCAAGGAGTCTTCAAGTAATAAAAACAATCCACAGGTTTAATAAAAAATCGGTAAGCGCTTTTACAGTAGAGCTTCTTCAGACCAAGTACAAACTAAAAGGGTTCACACTATATATACACATATTATCAAGACTTCATCCAATCAAGAACTGTTCAAGGTAATTAAGAAATTAGCAAGTAGCAGGCACTTAATTAAATCATTCATCTAAAACAAATGAATGCTCATTCATTCAGATAGCAAAGCAGGCAAATAGGCAATACTGAAAGACGCATACAAAAATAGCTGAACTAAAACCTATCTAATGACAAGAAACAAAAATAAAAATAAAAATAAATATATATATATATATATATATATATATATATATATATATATATATATATATATGGTAAATGATGTGCTGCATCATATTCTACATTATAAATAAATGATTACATGCTATGCTCTTAAATGAACTACACCGAACAAGAATGTATAAACATATAAATATATATGTGCAAGACTAGATATACAAAATCCTGTGTCATGTGGTCACAAAAATCATTTATGTAACCTTCTTTTCTTTAACAGAGGTTTAATAGAGACCCTCTCATTAAGGCCTTTTCCTCTGACAGCACGCAGTATAACAATCCAACAGGTTTCTCTATGCTCAGTATGTGTCAGAATATCACCTTCTCTAATACTGGGGTGAATAATTTCAATGACTCGGAAATTAAAAGCATGAGTGTTACCCTGTTCTAACACATGCTTTGAGAGTGCATTATGTAGAGAGCTTTTTCTAATATGATATATATGCTCCCTGATTCTGTCATGGAGCACCCTGTTGGTTTTGCCAACATATAAAGAACTACAGGCTGTGCACTCTGCTAAGTAAACAACATGGGGGTCATGCAGTTCGCTTCTGTTTTAAAAAAGAACTCTTTTCAAAGGTCTGGATGATAGAAAACATTAGATGTATTGATAAACTTACAAAAATTATAGGTACCACATGGCATAGTGTGCCCCATAACAGAGGTTGTATTGATAGAACTCCTGTCATAACACAAAAGCCTCCTCAAGTTTTTATGATTCTTAAATCTAAACTTGGGAATATCGCCCACTATCCTAGCTATGTCATCATCAACTTGTAAAATGGGCCAGTGCTGTGCAAAAAGATCAGTAACCTGTTTGTAGTCACTTGTGAAAAACAGGGGAATTGTAACTCTATTCATGGTGTTATTTAGGCCATTGACAAAACGTGACTCCAAGGCAGGTCCAAAATATGGTCTTGCTATGGTTAGCCTCAGACCTGCGAGGTCAGACCATTGTTTGCTGATTTCATTAGCAGTGTACCCTCTGTCCAATAACTTATTCTGCAAGCTAGCAAGTTCATCCTGGAAACCATCCGAAGATGGATTTAACCTAGAGGCCCTCATTCCCTGTCCTCTGATTACATTTCTAAAAATATAACCAGGGTGCATGCTGGACCTAAAAAGGAAGGTATTTCTATGACATGTCTTACGATGTATACCTGTATTAATTGTGTGCTCATTCAACTTTTCAATATAAAGGTCCAGAAACTCAATGCGAGTATAAGACCAATTGTAAGTAAACTTAAGACAGTCAGTTAAACTATTAATAACATTATAAAATTGTACCAAGTCATCAGGCGACCCTTGCCATAACAAAAACAAATCATCAACAAAACATCGATAAAATAACACATGTTCCTTAAAACGTGTAAGAGGGAATAACATATTAAGCTCCCAATGGGCAAGAAACATATTGGTGTAGCTATTGGCACACAAAGTGCCCATAGCTATGCCATGTTTCTGTAGATACATCTCATTGCAGAAAGTGAAAACATTTTTCTCAAGGGCAAACTCTAAGAGAAAACAAATCAAATCAACTTGTTTCTCAGAATAATTGCTATGTAGTGATAAATATTCATGCACATACTGCATGCCCAGATCATTGGGAATCATGGTAAATAATGATTGAACGTCAAAGGTAACAAAAATAACATCACTGATGTCAAAGACATCCTTGGTACTTTCATATAAATCCACCAAAAACTGTTTGGAATCCCTTAAAACTGTGTGATTCTGACTAATAATAGGTCTCAGGAACTTCTCAACATAGAGGGAGAGTGGTTCAGTAACCCACCCTCCTCCGGCCACAATAGGTCTCATAGGAGGATTAGTGGGAAGCTTTTGATTCTTGTCATTAGATAGGTTTTAGTTCAGCTATTTTTGTATGCGTCTTTCAGTATTGCCTATTTGCCTGCTTTGCTATCTGAATGAATGAGCATTCATTTGTTTTAGATGAATGATTTAATTAAGTGCCTGCTACTTGCTAATTTCTTAATTACCTTGAACAGTTCTTGATTGGATGAAGTCTTGATAATATGTGTATATATAGTGTGAACCCTTTTAGTTTGTACTTGGTCTGAAGAAGCTCTACTGCGAAAGCGCTTACCGATTTTTTATTAAACCTGTGGATTGTTTTTATTACGTGAAGACTCCTTGCTTGGTTTTTGGATTCCTTGCCATGATGAAAGATGAATGATTTCATACAGCATTACTGACTTTTGTGCTTTTATACAGCATTACTGACTCTTGTGCATTTGCTTCTTGCCTGGATTCTGCCTGGTTCTTTCCGTTGCTTGTGTATATATTTTATTTTTGCCAGTTATTCTTTAGCAATGGAAGATTTACCTCTTGGGCTGCTGGTTATAGTTATCACACTACTTTTTAATTTGTATTTTCAGTTCACATTTATTTATAGGTCTATTACCTTTTCATTTGTCAAAAAACTCTGTTTACTATTTCTATTTTTCTAAGTACTATTTGTGTTTTTATCAAAATTTGTACATTTTATATGTCAAAATGTATGTTCTGTATATATATGTAGAGTTTTCTCCCTGGGCCTCCACTGAAAATGGGCACTTTTTGGCTCAGTGGACCTTCCTGGTACACATATGCAATAAATAAATAAATAAATAAATAAATAAATAAGATCCACTTTTTTATTTTACTGTAGGTAAATGTATAGGAATATGTTGCACCATGGTTGCTTTACTATAGATAAATGTAGTAGTATGTAGGATTTGGATGTAAGGAGCAATGTCCCCCTGTGGTAATTGTGTAATTTGTCTATTTGGGTGTCCTAAATTTGATTTAATTATCAAATACAAAATTGATATTAAAGGACACTTTACTTTTATACTGCTGCTGTAATTTATAGTATTCAGTGCCCTTGTAAATTAATGGGAAACTAAAAGAGCATTCTCAGAATTAAAGAACATCTTAGGAATATACATACTAGGGATGTTAATAGTCCTTTAGCTGCACATTCAATTGAACATCTTATTGGTAAATTAGATGGTTTTAAAGTTTCAATTTTAAAACTGGAACATTAGAATGCTGAGTATGGAGGCACTATAAAAAGCTTTTTATTGTAAAAAGAAAAGTGTTTACATTTTGAATTATATAACACTTTAGCCTATTTTGGACTTAATAATAATTGCAACTGGATTTTTTTAACTGAAAATGTATTTATTTATTTATTTTAGTTATTTATTTATTTTTTTTCAATAATTTTTATTTTTATTTTTACATTAATAAATGTCACAAATAAAAACATCTTACAACATGACTGTGTGTATATATATATATATATATATATATATATATATATATATATATATACATACACATACATACATACACACATATATATATATATATATATATATGTATATATATATATATACATACATACATACATACACACATATATACATACATACACATACACACATATACATATGTTATACATTGATGTCAAATACCACAGGATATAGGTCATACAACATATCTATTTACACTATGTACATAGATGCTTTCATTGTTAATTCCACAGTTATATAGACAGTATATACATTCGTAATATCCAAGTTATTATTTAATATCTGAACTTGTATGTGTTCTTTGGTTCCATTATAGTGTATTTCTAAGTTGCTGTGTGATGAATTATGCTAATATGATGTTAAAGGTTTGTTCCCAAATTTCTCTGGATTTCATGTTTTTGTTTCTTTTATCTATTACTATTTTATGAGCTAAAAGGTGTTGTATAGCTACTTGTTTAAAACCCTCCCAAGAGATATTTATCGTATCTAGCCATTTAAAAGCTATATACAGTTTCATTAGTAGGAAAATTGTTAAAAGTGTATTTGCTTGTTTTCTTGGGATGCTGGGTGGGAGAATGTGTAACAGAGTGAATTCTCAAGTTAATGTTGATGTTTGATAACCCGTTTTTTGTAATTGTACCTTGAGAGAGTTCCAGAGTTTATAGACACATTTACAGCTCCAAAATAAACGGATTAAGTCAGCTATCTGGTCCTTACAGTGTGGGCAGAAAGGTGATTTTGATGTGTTAAATTTGTGTAGGATTGCAGGTGTAAAATAAGCATTATTATTGATCATGAGCTGAGTGTTTGCTAACTTTTTGAGGGGTAAAATCTTCAGTGTTAGATTGATTGCCTGGCTTATTTGCTGATCATCTATGGATGGTTTAATTTTTCTCCAGTAGTTAGAGAAGAGGAGGTCCTTCTGGTGTTTGATTTCATTTATAATTTTATATGAATTGGTAATAGTTTTCTTTGTTGTGATAATAGTTTTCCAAAGCCTGCTACAAGTTTCTATGTCACTATTGGTCATAGTAATATTTTGGAGATAACTGGAACACAGTTCTTTGATTTGTCTTAGGATTATTATGTGTGTATTTTAGTTATTTTTATTTATCCATTGTTGACTGGGTTAGTGTCACTAGGGTAGTAGTCTCTTTTTTGGGAGACATGAATCACATTTATACTATTAGGGGAAATTTGATCTGGACATTGGGAAACTTCCCCTTACTGTTTGTAGCATATGGAGACGCTGTGTGTTGTTATGCTTCGTGCTTCTATTTTGGGTGAGAAGAAGTGAGCAGTCATCAAGAAAGCAGAAAGGATTCAGAGACGGTAGTGGAGTTTGAGAGTACCTCATTGCTAAAAGAAAATGTGGTCAGAGATTTAGTGAAGCCAGTGAGACTGGAGGAAAAGGGTGAAAAGAAAGAAAATAATGAAGTGAAGGTAGTTGAACCTTTGCAGGGCTTGGAATATTTGTTCTAAAAGGGTTTGTTTGAAGGAGGCACTGGATCTAAATCAGACCATATAATTACAACCTTCAGGAAGGTTGCAGGATGTATACTGTAAATAAACTGAAAACACTGTCATCTGAGTTAACATGTCTGGCAGGAGATTTGAGCATAATCTTAGACTAACTTGTATTGTATGCCAGCATGCCTATTTTTATAAATGTAAATGAGTTTTTAAATTTTGAGTAATTTTCCTGTTTAAACAGAATGTTTAAATAAGCTGTCATTGCTTTGATACACTTCTAACTGTGCATGTTTGAGAGGGACATTCTAAAGTACAAACTGTGGAGAATCAGCTGATCAGTGAGTGATGCCATTGGAATGTTCCTTGTTGCTAGGAGATAATTTAAACAGCTGATTGACAGAGAAAGAATCTTTTTTACAGCTGACTGATATATTTTGAAATTAGACAGTTGAGACTGTTGAAGACAGTTGAGACTGAGAAGCTGTGCAGTTTGCAAAGTACTGAACAGTCAGCTGACGCAAAGAAAACATAACTCACCAAGAAAACTGTAAGTTTTCCTTGGCCTTACTATTATATCTTAGAGTAGATCAGGGACAATATTTCTTTAGTTAGATCAGGAAAGTTTAGTTATTAAAATAGAGTTTTTCTTGAATAACGAAATCCTATCCTGCAGTTTGATTTGCATTTCTGGTGATTGAATTCTAATGTTTATTGAGCATTATTGATTTTCAATTTTGTAATCATTTTTACTTATTATTAAATGTTTTTCATTATTTTACATTGATGCTGGAAACAGTGTTTTTCTTTAGAAATTAAGGAGTGCTTCTACCTGTTTGATACTCCCCAGGTCACCCTCATGCCTGCTTGTTCTAGTCATATTTATTTATTTTGATAATTAATTTTCATAATTGGACACCCCCTTTTGAAGTGCATGAAGACCCTCTGATTGGTGGCAGTATTTCTGTATTTATTTTGGGAAAGAGACACAGCTAGAAATCTGAGTCAGGCTTTCTTAGAAGTGTTTGGATGTGTGAGATTTTTAATGTGAGTGTATCAGAGATCTTAACTGGGACACTTTGCTCTGAAGTGTGTAATAAGAAAATGCATTAGGGTGGACAGAGTCCAGTCCCAGAAAAGTAGACCGGGTTCCTTTTGTGCTCTTATGGGAAAATTGTGAAATACTATTTTTGTTTAAGTGACAATCTCATATGGGAATCATTTGTGAGGGTTGAAGCTCCTTTGTTACTGACTCAGGATAGGAAGGGACATGATTTAATTAGTGGCAGTCTGTTGAGGTATAGCCGGATGTCATATCTACTTAAAAGAAATGTTGAGCCAGAGTGAACCTGAAAGTGAGATGGCAGCAACATGGGGTTAAATTATGAATAAAATATAGGAGTAGGAGGTGAGAGGGATCATAGAAAAGAAATAAATATATGCACAAATGGCAAAAGAATGAGAGAGATGAGGGGAAGGAGAAAGAGAGAATGCACAAAAGAGTGGTGATGTTTAGCAGCAAAGAGGGGAAAGACCTTGAAAGGTAATGGACATGGTGACTGCAGATTTGGGTACTTCACCAAAAGAGATAAAAGCCTTTATATTGTTTAATAAAGAGACATATTGTAGCATTTTGTTAGAGACAGGACAGTATATGGAAAAATTCTTAGAGGAATTTGAGAGTAAAAAAGACTGTAATCCTTAGAACTCTTATGTAATACAAATATTTAATACAGAAACCAACAAGGATTTTTGTGTAATTTCAATCTGAAGTTGATAAATAAGTGCTAAGGGAATATTTAAAGAAGTTATGCACGCCACAAAAATATATGATAACAGGTTTATGGACTGGTGTATGGATTGTGAGGTGATTTTGAATATGGCAAATGAAAAAAAGTATACATATTCCAAATGTAATAAATGTAGAAGCTAACAGAGGTTTTGATGGGTATAAGGGACAACCTAAAACATGCTTTTTTGTGGAAAGAATGATCATTTAAAAAGTAATTGTTGATAAAAATTACTGAAATTACATTTTTATTAAACCTGTGGATTGTTTTTATTACTTGAAGACTCCTTGCTTGGTTTTTGGATTCCTTGCCATGATGAAAGATGAATGATTTCATACAGCATTACTGACTTTTGTGCTTTTATACAGCATTACTGACTCCTGTACTTTTGCTTCTTGCCTGGATTCTGCCTGTTTTTTTCCGTTGCTTGTGTATATATTTTATTTTTGCCAGTTATTCTTTAGCAACGGAAAATTTACCTCTTGGGCTGCTGGTTATAGTTATCACATTACTTTTTAATTTGTATTTTCAGTTCACATTTATTTATAGGTCTATTACCTTTTCATTTGTCAAAAAACTCTATTTACTATTTGTATTTTTATAAGTACTATTTGTGTTTTTATCAATATTTGTACATTTTATATGTCAAAATGTATGTTCTGTATATATATATGTGGAGTTTTCTCTCCGGGCCTCCACTGAAAATGGGCACTTTTTGGCTCAGTGGACCTTCCTGGTACACATATGCAATAAATAAATAAATAAATAAGATCCACTTTTTTATTTTACTGTAGGTAAATGTATAGGAATATGTTGCACCATGGTTGCTTTACTATAGATAAATGTAGTAGTATGCAGGATTTGGATGTAAGGAGCAATGTCCCCCTGTGGTAATTGTGTAATTTGTCTATTTGGGTGTCCTAAATTTGATTTAATTATCAAATACAAAATTGATATTAAAGGACACTTTACTTTTATACTGCTGCTGTAATTTATAGTATTCAGTGCCCTTGTAAATTAATGGGAAACTAAAAGAGCATTCTCAGAATTAAAGAACATCTTAGGAATATACATACTAGGGATGTTAATAGTCCTTTAGCTGCACATTCAATTGAACATCTTATTGGTAAATTAGATGGTTTTAAAGTTTCAATTTTAAAACTGGAACATTAGAATGCTGAGTATGGAGGCACTATAAAAAGCTTTTTATTGTAAAAAGAAAAGTGTTTGCATTTTGAATTATATAGCACTTTAGCCTATTTTGGACTTAATAATAATTGCAACTGGATTTTTTTAACTGCAAATTTATTTATTTATTTATTTTAGTTATTTTTATTTATCCATTGTTGACTGGGTTAGTGTCACTAGGGTAGTAGTCTCTTTTTTGGGCAAGACATGAATCACATTTATACTATTAGGGGAAATTTGATCTGGACACTGGGGAACTTCCCCTTACTGTTTGTAGCATATGGAGACGCTGTGTGTTGTTATGCTTCTTGCTTCTATTTTGGGTGAAAAGAATGTGAGCAGTCATCAAGAAAGCAGAAAGGATTTGGAGGCGGTAGTGGAGTTTGAGAGTAGCTCATTGCTAAAAGAAAATGTGGTCAGAGATTTAGTGAAGCCAGTGAGACTGGAGGAAAAGGGTGAAACGAAAGAAAATAATGAAGTGAAGGTAATTGAACCTTTGCAGGGCTTGGAATATTTGTTCTAAAAGGGTTTGTTTGAAGGAGGCACTGGATCTAAATCAGATCATATAATTACAACCTTCAGGAAGGTTGCAGGATGTCTACTGTAAAGAAACTGAAAACACTGTCATCTGAGTTAACATGTCTGGCAGGAGATTTGTGCATAATCTTAGACTAACTTGTATTGTATGCCAGCATGCCTATTTTTATAAATGTAAATGAGTTTTTAAATTTTGAATAATTTTCCTGTTTAAACAGAATGTTTAAATAAGCTATCACTGCTTTGAAACACTTCTAACTGTGCATGTTTGAGGGGGACATTCTAAAGTACAAACTGTGGAGAATCAGCTGATCAGTGAGTGATGCCATTGGAATGTTCCTTGTTGCTAGGAGATAATTTAAACAGCTGATTGACAGAGAAAGAATCTTTTTTACAGCTGACTGATACATTTTTAAATTAGACAGTTGAGACTGTTAAAGACAGTTGAGACTGAGAAGCTGTGCAGTTTGCAAAGTACTGAGCAGTCAGCTGACACAAAGAAAACATAACTCACCAAGAAAACTGTAAGTTTTCCTTGGCCTTACTATTATATCTTAGAGTAGATCAGGGACAATATTTCTTTAGCTAGATCAGGAAAGTTTAGTTATTAAAGTAGAGTTTTTCTTGAATAATGGAATCATATCCTGCAGTTTGATTTGCATTTCTGGTGATTGAATTCTAATGTTTATTGAGCGTTATTGATTTTCAATTTTGTAATCATTTTTACTTATTATTAAACGTTTTTCATTATTTTACATTGATGCTGGAAACAGTGTTTTTCTTTAGAAATTAAGGAGTGCTTCTACCTATTTGATACTCCCCAGGTCACCCTCATGCCTGTCTGTTCTAGTCATATTTATTTATTTTGATAACACTTTCATAATTGACAATCCTTGAACACAATAGTTTATTTTTGGGAAGAGACACAGCTAGAAATCTGAGAGTCAGGCTTTCAGAAGTGTTTGGATGTGTGAAATTTTAATGAGTGTATCAGAGATCTAACTGGGACACTTTGCTCTGAAGCGGTGTAATAAGAAATGCATTAGGGTGGACAGAGAGTCCGGTAACCGTAGTGCAGACCGGTTCCTTGTGCTCTATGGGGAAAATTGTGAAATACTGTTTTGAGCTAAAGTAGCATCCAAGGTGAATCATTTGTAGAGGACTGTAGTTGCTTTGTTACTGTGGACTCAGGATGATAGAAAGGACGCACTTAATTAGTGACAGCTGAGGTAAAGTCGGATGTCATCTACTTAAAAGAAATGGCAAGTTGAGCCAGAGCAAACCTGAAAGTGAGATGGCGCAAGTTAAATTGTATCAAAATAGAAGAATAGGAGGTGAGAGGATCATAGAAAAGAAATAAATATATGCACAAAATGGCAAGGCAAAAGAATGGAGAGAGATGAGGGGAAGGAGAAAGAGAGAATGCACAAAAGAGTGGTGATGTTTAGCAGCAAAGAGGAAAGTTATCTGACTCATGGCGTACGGACATGGTGACTGCAGATTTGGCACGTCAAAGAGATAAAAAGCCTTATATTGTTTAATAAAGGATATGGCCGGTGAAATACCAGAGACAGGACACAGTATATGCTATGCAGAAAATTTTAGAGGAATTTGAGAGCAAAAAGACTGTAATCCTTAGAACTCTTATGTAATACAAATATTTAATACAGAACCAACAAGGATATTTTTGTGTGTGGTCGAATTTGAAGTTAGCAAAATAAGTGCTAAGGAATATTTAAAGAAGTTAAATGCCACAAAAGGATAACAGGTTTATGGACTGGTGTATGGATTGGTGATTTTCTTGAATATGGCAAATGAAAAAGTATACTCCAAATGTAATGGAAGCCAACAAAAAGTTTTGATGTGGGTGCATAGGACAAATTCAGCCAGAAAGAATGATCATTTAAAAAGTAATTGTGAGAAAAAAAAAGATTTTATTTGTAGAAGTCACAAAAGATTGAAACTGGGGAAATGTGACACAACTGTGGTAAATGGGACATGGTTAGCTAGATTGTGAAGATCATATGCAAGTGAAAGTAGAAGAACCGATAGAGGAATATGTATATAATATAGAGAACACACACAAATGAGCAATAGAGAAAAAAATGATAAATGTTAAAAATGAAAATAATGAAGAGGAGGAATTGGCACAGGAAACAAGTGAAGATGAATATTTAAACTGTAAAGTGGTGAGAGGAAAATAATTCAATAGGGGAAAGGGTGAAACATAAAAAAGGAAGTTTAAAAGTGTAATTGTGAAAGAAAATAAAAAGATAAAGGGCAAAAATGGAAGGAGGCAATAAACTTACAGGAAGCTGAAAATTCTATTTATAAATGTTAATAGTATAAAAAAAATTAAAAGATTTGGTATGTTAGAATATGTTATGTGTTTCACTTGATATGCATGTAATTATATTAGAAGATATGAGAATGTTAACAGAAGAAGAAAGGCTACAAACAGAAGAGTTATGGGGTGGAAACATCATTTGGAATATGGGAAAAGATACTTGTTCAGGGACTGGTGTGTTATGTAATGAAACAGTAAAAGTCCTAGATTATATTATAGTAGAATTAAGTAGAACAACAGTGACAGATATAAGGTGGATAAAGATGTGCATAGAATTACTGCAATTGGCGCATACATTACTAAGAAAGAAAAGACATGCAAAGATTTTTTAAAAATTCAACTGCATAGAAGTGAATATGAAAAAACATACGTTGGAAGATTTTAATTGTAGATTTAAGAAAAGAAAGAAAGAAGGAATGATTTGGAAGGTGTATAAAAGTAATGAAAAGTATAAAGTTATATTTTATGGGATAAACACTGGACTTATAAAAGAAAAGTTGAGATAAAAATAGAAAACTGATTAAGTTTTATAATATCTGATGTCGTGAAAAATTATAAAAGGAGGAATAAAGGAAACTGGATGTTTTGGATCATTTAGCCATATACATAGAAGGCGTAAAAGGAAAGGAAGAATACATAAAAAAAAGGTTAGCTAATGTAAAAGGCATTAAAATATTTAATGAAAAAGATTTAATGTGAAGAAAATAGAATGGAGACTGATAAATTATGGAAGGATCATGCAGAAATAGAAA
Source organism: Protopterus annectens (assembly GCF_019279795.1). NCBI lineage: Eukaryota > Metazoa > Chordata > Ceratodontiformes > Protopteridae > Protopterus > Protopterus annectens. The sequence continues at coordinate 1,613,394,048 of NC_056737.1, forward strand.
AATTTTCTATGAACTACAGGTAGCTAAGTTTCAAAAGAAAATATAAAATGTTTTATAGAATGTTAGGTGTGAGGAGAAGGAATAAAAAACAGAATCACAGGCAATTAATCACGCCGTCAGGAATTAGAGAGGTGTTAAAAGAATAAGAGACAAACTTTTATGAAAAGGAGAGAGAGTTATATGACAGGAATCAGGAGAAGATTTGAAAAAAATGTTATATAAACAAAGGTATTTCTTACAAGGAAATAAGAAGTGGCTCCAGTATTTAAAAAAGATAGTGAAAGAGAGAAAGAGAGAGTAATAAGGGAATCAAAGAATAATGAAGGAGAAAGTGTGAGTACACAGGGACAATATTTGAAGTAATAAAAAGTATGGAGAAATAAATCTAAAAAGAAATAAAGAAAAGAGAGGCAGATATGGAATGCTAAAAACATTGAATAAAAAAGGAAATAAGAATGTGGAGAAAAATATAAATGTAGAAGAACTTTAATGGAATTCTAAAATAATTAAATATGGAAAAGCAACAGGATGGATGCAATTAGGTACCATGATATGAAAGAATGGCAAAACGTATTTTGTGAAAACATTGAATGAATGGTCAGAAACAGGAATAGGAGAAAAAAGAAGAATGAACTGAGATTATGGGAAAAAAGAAAAAAGAGGATCTAAAAAATTGGAGACCAATAGTATTGAATAATATAGATTGATAAGATATTTATGAGAATAATAGGAAAAAGACTAGGAAATAGTGGATAAATTAATTAATTATATGATATTTGGGAAGAATAGGGAAAGGAATTCAATATTTATTATAGATATTGAGAGAAGCGATAGATGATGCAAAAGGATGAAACTAAAGTTATAGTAGGAGACATGAGTACGTATTTGATGGACTACAGTATGATGGTTTATGGAATATACAGAGATTATAATATGCATGATAAAATAATAAAAAGTAACCTTGTCAGTCTATGAGAATAATTATGTGATGAAAGTGATATTAAATTGATTGTTAAGTGAATAACAAAATAAAATGCTGGATAATGTAGGGATGCTTTTAGCAGCAAACAACAATTTATTCACATTGGTTTTGAATCTGGTTGTTAATAACATGAATAGAGAGTTGAAAATGCCAAGGCATAAAATAACAGAAGGAGTACATATTCCAACAATTCTTACCTACGGAGATGATATAGTTCTAGTTATAAGAATAAGGAGTGGATGGAACAGGGTAATTAGTAAATTAACTAACTAGGTTAATACGACACTTGGTTTATTCATCAATAAAGATAAAAGTAAAAGAACTGGGTTTATGGATAACTTAGAAGGTTTTCAATTTAATGATGATTATATAAATATTTTGGGACAAATATGCAGAAAGAAAACAGTGGAGGATTATACAAAAAAATCAAAAGATGTATGGTTTTGGAAACTATATCGACTAACAAGACAAAAAAGTATATCTAATAAATTCTATCTTTGGGTAAAATTGCCTATTTAGCAAGAGTATATATATGATTCCGCCTATGCTATGAAAAGTTATTGTTGACGGTGGTATTTTCATTTACACGGCGCCAACAAGGTTGAATTCAGTTAGAAGAGGAATTGTTGATGTTGCGTTGAAGCAACAAGTAGTATTAATGCCAATTAACCCTACTGTGCATACAGCTTGACCCAATTAAAGAATTGGTAGGGATGTCAAAAGAAGAAAATAGGAATTTAGTCAACATGTTATAATGAAACCTGAATATAAATTTTTTTGGGAGATAAGATCTGAAAAAGATGGAAAAATAATGTAAATGTGGATATAAAAGAGTATCAGAATAATTATGGAAACTGGATATAAAAAATATTAAAAAGAAAGTTGCATTTAAGATAATGAATGAACATTATTACATGGTTTACCCATAGAAGCACTTAGAAAATTGAAAAAAAATGCAATTACCAAATAAGACTTACATGGTGTAAAAGAATTTATGAATGTGGGGCGATTTTATGCAAAGGATGATAGATAAGTAAATTACCTGTTAAAGCAAATATGCTTACAAAAAAGGAACCTCCAGGAAGTGTGTGTAATTATTGTGGGGAAATTGAAACAACAGGAACATGTTTTTGAAAATCTTTGCACAAGAATGAGAGAATTAGGAATAGGTGAAAGTAAAAAGATTTAAAAGTGTAGATATACACATATATATATATATATATATATATATATATATATATATATATATATATATGTATACATGATAGAATATGGATGGTATGGTAACAGAAAATGAAAAAAATGTAAAATAAAGTAATAAAAAAATTATTTATATTTTATGGACAATATAGAATGAGAGACTAAATATAATAACATTTTATGGGATGGGAAATGGACATAAGCTGAAATTTTGAAGAAAATGCATTTTGGTTGTGGAAAAAAAGGGTGGGTGTGGGAATAATTAAAGAATATGAGATCATATTATATTGTAGATGTAAAATGTGAATAAATGTAAATAATGCATATTGTGTAAATAATGTAAATAGTGTATATAAGCTGTAGCAATTAATAAAGAACCCCTACTTGCCTTTGTTGTGAGTGGAATCCATTTTCCATTAACACTTCCTGTTTCCATTCGAAGCACAAAGACAGCCCACAGAAACAGGAAGGCAGATGGAGAGATAAAGAGATAACAGAGTGGTGAGAGAAATGGAGGAGAAAGCCAATATCAAGACCAGAGAATAGTTCTAGGATTATGAGGAGATGTTTCAAAGAAATCTGTTGAGATCAGCAAATGATGGATGTACATTTAACCCAACTTTTCTTTTTGAAAGAAATTTGACAGAGGAGATAAGATCTGGAAAAAGATGGAAAATAATGTAAATGTGGATATAAAGAGTATCAGAATAATTGGGGGGGGGGGGGGGGGGGGGGGGAGGGGGGGGGGGGGGGGGGAAGAAGAAAGGCTACAAACAGAAGAGTTATGGGGTGGAAACATCATTTGGAATATGGGAAAGATACTTGTTCAGGGACTGGTGTGTTATGTAATGAAACAGTAAAAGTCCTAGATTATATTATAGTAGAATTAAGTAGAACAACAGTGACAGATATAAGGTGGATAAAGATGTGCATAGAATTACTGCAATTTATGCATACATTACTAAGAAAGAAAGACATGCAAAGATTTTTTAAAAATTAAACTGCATAGAAGTGAATATGAAAAAAATACAAGTTGAAGATTTTAATTGTGATTTAAGAAAAAGAAAGAAAGAAGGAATGATTTGGGAAGGTGTATAAAGTAATGAAAAGTATAAAGTTATATTTATGGGATAAACACTGGACTTATAAAAGAAATGAGATAAAATAGAAACTGATTATTTTATAATATCTGATGCTTTGAAAATTATAAAAGGAGGAATAAAGGAGACTGGATGTTTTGGATCATTTAGCTATATACATAGAAGTAAAGGAAAGGAAGAATACATAAGGTTATGTAAAGGCATTAAAATATTTAATGAAAAAGATTTAATGTGAATAAAATAGAATGGAGACTGATAAATTATGGAAGGATCATGCAGAAATGAAAATTTTCTATGAACTGGTAGCTAAGTTTCAAAAGAAAATATAAAAATGTTTTATAGAATGTTAGGGTGTGAGGAGAAGGAATAAAAAAACAGGAGCATAGGCAATTACGTCAGGAATTAGAGAGGTGTTAAAGAATAAGAGACAAACTTTTATGAAAAGGAGAAAGAGATATATGACAGGATTCAGGAGAAGATTAGAAAAATGTTATATAAACAAAGGTATTTCTTACAAGGAAATAAGAAGTGGCTCCATATTTAAAAAAGATAGTGAAATAAAAAGAGAGAGTAATAAGGGAATCAAAGAATAATGAAGGAGAAAGTGTGAGTACACAGGGACAAATATTTGAAGTAATAAAAAAGTATGGAGAAATAAATTTAAAAAGAAAGAAAGAAAAGAGAAATATGGAAAAAAAAAACATTTAAATAAAAAGGAAATTATTATGTGGACCAAGAACATTTGAAATTGAAAAAATGCAATTAAAATAAATTAAATGGGTAAAAGAATTTAGGAATGTAAGGATTTATGTGAGATATAATAAGTAAATTACCTTTTTAAAGCAAAGAATGGTTCAAAAGAATTAGGAAAAAAAAGAAGAATGTAGAATTGAAACAACTGAAAAAGTTTTAACTTACAAGAATTTAGACAATAGTTGGAAAATATTAAAGTTTAAAAAATTTTATGAGAAAATATAAATAGATAAATATATAGATAAATTAATAATATATATATATTGGATATAAAATAGGAATACATGATAGAATATAGGGTGGTATGGAAAGGGAAAAAGAAAAAAGGTAAAATAAAGTAATGAAAATGAGTTTTTTATTTGATGGACAATATAGAAAAGAGACTAAATATAAAAACATTTAATAGGATGAAAAATAATAAATTGAAGTAATGATTTTGGTTATGGAAAAATTATGGGGTGAATAAATTTAAAGAATATGAGATCATAATATTTAAAAGTAAAATGTGAATAAATGTAAATAAAACATAATTTTATTAATTAAATATGTGTATATAGCTTTTTAATTAATAAAGAATTTAAATGCCTTTGGCAAAGTGGAACATTACCATTAACAATTCCTTTTTCCCGAGATGCATAAAGACAGCCACAGAAAGGAAGAAGAGAGTAAGAGATAACAAGGGTGAGAGAAATTAACCAATATCAAACCCGAGAATAGTTTAGGATTATAAAGGGAAAGTTTAAAGAAATCTGTTGAGATCAGCAAATGATGGATGTACATTTACAACTTATTTTGGGCAAAATGGAAGCAAGATGATGACGGAAACAAAATGAAACAGAGAGCCAGCAATGAAGGAGACATTTCCTGGGGTGTGAGACATTATGGAGAAAATACAAAAGGATGATACAGAGACAATCCTGAAGAATAGAGGTGAGAAGGAAAAGAAAACATATGCAGAGAAAATAAACAAAGGTTAAAGGAGAGAAGCAGGAAAGAAAGAGGCAAAAGAAAATGAAAAGCAGAAGTATATGTTATGGATTCAAAGTAAAGTAGACAAAAAAATCCCAGGTATGAAGTGTGGGACAATTTAATAGCTCCTTTGGATATAACAGCACATGAGGTAAGAGCATTTATTCTTATTAGCAAAGAGACATTTTGTGATGTGACATTATATTTGAAAGTGTTTTTCAATGGAAAACTTTCTTGGAGAATATGAAAAAAGAAAGATTGTAAAAAAATTTTATGTGAAAAAACATTTTAAAAGGGGAAAAAAAAAGAAAAGAATTTCAATTTCAACAGGTTGGAAAAAGAACTTTAAAAAGACATTTGAAAAATTTCTTTACTGGACATTGCAAAATTTATCATAAAGGGGTTTATGGACTGGTGGATGGGATTGTAACATTATGTTAAAAAAAGAAAGAAAAAATATACATATACCCAAACATGATCAATGTGGAGAACAGGGTATTATAAAAAACCTGGGACAACTCAAAAAATATATATGTATCATAATATATATATATATATATATATATATATATATATATATATGTGTGTGTATGTGTGTGTGTGTGTGTGTGTGTGTGTGTGTGTGTGTGTGTAATAAGAAGTGGCTCCATATTTAAAAAAGATAGTGAAAGAAAAAGAGAGAGTAATAAGGGAATCAAAGAATAATGAAGGAGAAAGTGTGAGTACACAGGGACAAATATTTGAAGTAATAAAAAAGTATGGAGAAATAAATCTAAAAAGAAATAAAGAAAAGAGAGGCAGATATGGAATGCTAAAACATTGAATAAAAAAGGAAATAAGAATGTGGAGAAAAATATAAATGTAGAAGAACTTAATGGAATTCTAAAATAATTAAATATGGAAAAAGCAACAGGGATGGATGCAATTATGTGTACCATGATATGAAAGAATGGCAAAACGTGTATTTTGTGAAAACATTGAATGAATGGTCAGAAACGGGAATAGGAGAAAAAGAAGAATGAACTGAGATTATGGGAAAAAGAGCAAAAAAGGATATAAAAATTGGAGACCAATAGTATTGAATAATATAGATTATAAGATATTTATGAGAATAATAGGAAAAAAGACTAGGAAATAGTGTAGATAAATTAATTAATTATATGATATTTGGGAAGAAAGGGAAAGGAATTCAATATTTATTATAGATATTGAGAGAAGTGATAGATGATAAAAAGGATGAAACTAAAGTTATAGTAGGAGACATGAGTAATGCATTTGATGGACTACAGTATGATGGTTTATGGAATATATTAAGAGATTATAATATGCATGATAAAATAATAAAAGTAATTTTGTCAGTCTATGAGAATAATTATGTGACAGTGATATTAAATTGATTGTTAAGTGAATAAATAAAAATAAAATACCGGATAATGTAGGGATGCCTGGCAAACAACAATTTATTCACATTGGTTTTGAATCTGGTTGTTAATAACATGAATAGAGAGTTGAAAATGCCAAGGCATAAAATAACAGAAGGAGTACATATTCCAACAATTCTTACCTACGGAGATGATATAGTTCTAGTTATTTCTAGTTATAAGAATAAGGAGTGGATGGAACAGGGAATTAGTAAATTAACTAACTAGTTAAACATACTTGGTTTATTCATCAATAAAGATAAAAGTAAAAGAACTGGGTTTATGGATAACTTAGAAGGTTTTCAGTTTGATGATGATGATATAAATATTTTGGGACAAATATGCAGAAAGAAAAACAGTGGAGGGGATTATACAAAAATCAAAAAAGATGTATGTTTTGGAAACCATATCGACTGTCACATAAAAAAGTATATCTAATAAATTCTATTCCTTTGGGTAAAATTGCCTATTTAGCAAGAGTATATATGATTCCGTCTATGTATGAAAAAGAGTTATTGTTGATTGCATTTTCATTTACACAAGGATTAAGGTTGAATTCAGTTAGAAGAGGAATTGTTGATGTTAAGGAAGAACAAGGAGTATTAATGCTAATTAACCCTACTGTGCATACAGCTTCATTGAATCTTCATAAAGAATTGGTAGGATTAAAAGAAGAAAATAGGAATTTAGTCAATGTTATAATGAAAGCTGAATATAAAATTTTTTAGGAGATAAGATCTGGAAAAAGATGGAAAATAATGTAAATGTGGATATAAAAGAGTATCAGAATAATTATGGAAACTGAATATAAAAATATTAAAAAAAAGAAAGATATTTAAATATAATGAATGAACATTATTATGTTTACCCATAGAAGCACTTAGAAATTGAAAAAAAAATGCAATTAAAATAAGACTTACATGGTGTAAAAGAATTTATGAATGTAAGGATTTTATGCAGGGGATGATAATAAGTAAATTACCTGTTAAAGCAAATATGCCTTACAAAAGAATTCAGGAAGTGTGTGTAATTATTGTGGGGAAATTGAAACAACAGAACATGTTTTTTTGAACTGTACAAGAATGAGAGAATTGTGGAAGAAATGTGTGAAAGTAAAAGATTTAAAAAGTGTAGAAGATATATATATATATATATATATATATATATATATATATATATATATATATATATATATATGCATGATAGAATATGGATGGTATGGTAACAGAAAATGAAAAAAATGTAAAATAAAGTGATAAAAAAATTATTTATATTTTATGGACAATATAGAATGACAGACAAAAAAAGATACAATATCAGTATTTTTTTAGCAACTGGTTTTGACTTTAACGGAAATAAAGATAAAGAAAGTGAACGAGAAGAGAAAGATAATCATAATGAGGAAAATAAGACTTTGAGGGACTATATTTATGAGTTTGGCAAAAAACTTAAGGTTTTGAAAAGTGTCCAATTGGACAACACATATCTAAAGAAATGCTTGGACTCTAATATCGTTCCCATGGCCTTCGATTTTATAAATGGCCAATGGGAATAAAAATGGATGATGAGAATGTAAAGGAATGTACTAAAATGTTTAATTACTTTGGTTTTACATTCATGAAATTCATAATATCATGTAATGATAGAAAGATTTGTAGTTTTTTGTCTGAAATTGAACATTTAGATCAAATTATTACTAGTGATTTGTTATTCGATGAATTTGAAATGTGTTTTAATGTGCAATTTACTTGGGTAGAAAATCAAATCAATAAACAGTATGACCAAAAATGTAAAAAATTGAGGAGGGACATACAACAGTATGAAAGCGGTGAAGCATACAAATTAGGTACCAATATGGGAAATATAAACAATTTAGAGAGGACTGAATTGATTAATGATGGGCATGAAGGAAAACATTATAAATATTATAGTGAAAGAAATGGAAGGGCAAACGTCCAGTCTGGTGGACCCCAGCCATAAACAAACTTTACAATAAGAGGAGAAAGCTATTACATGATAGAGCAAAATCCCAAAAAGGGAAGGCATCTTTGATCAGTACTAGCAAGAAACTACGATCCCTCATAAAATCATCCAAGGCAAACTTTGAGAAAAAAATTGCCATAGATTCAAAAGACAATCATAAGGCCTTCTTCAGCTATGTCAGAAACCTGGGTGGAAACTCCCAGATATGCTCAGAATTAGTCCAAAATGATACAAAAATCACTGAACCCACAGACATTGCCAATATACTGGCAGACAGGTTCAGCGCAAACTTCACCCCCTCCCCCCCAAAAGGAGAGATAACTATCCCAACAGAGTGTAGCCTCCCAGACATCTCAAATGCGCAGGTGAAAGCTGCTCTCTCTAAAGCTAAAAACACAGCATCAATGGGACCGGATGGTGTCCTCGGCTGTGTGCTACATGAACTCAATGAAGAACTAAACCCACACATAAGGCAGCTGTTTAATCTTAGCCTTACCACAAAACATGTGCCCAAGGAGTGGCGTACGGCAACTGTGGTCCCACTCCACAAAGGCAGTGCCTCTACAGACCCTGGTAATTACCGCCCCATAAGCTTAACAAGCCTGGTCTGCAAAGCTATGGAGAGGATCATAATGGAACTCATAAACAAGGACATAGGGGACTTGCAGACCTTGGAACCAACCCAGTTTGGCTTTGTCAAGGGCAGATCTTGCCTTTTGAACTTGGTTGACTTCTTTGAAACAGTTACCAAGGCCATTGATGAGGGAAAGGCAGTCCATACAGCCTACCTTGACCTTGCAAAAGCTTTCGACACAATACCCCACTCGGGTATCATAGAGAAACTTACCAGCTTAAATGTAAACCCATATGTCACAAGATGGGTTGCAAACTGGCTAAAGGACAGAACCCACAGGGTTAGAGTTGCTGAAGCCATGTCAGACTCCAAGCTGGTTACAAGTGGTGTCCCACAGGGCTCAGTCCTTGGCCCCCTATTGTTCGGCATCTACTTCTCAGAAGTACAGGCAAACATAGGAGGACTATGGCTGACAAAGTTTGCGGATGACTGCAAACTGGGTGCCATAGTGGATAGTACATCGGACACAGACATCCTTCAGAGGGGTCTCACAGAAACTGATAGCTGGTGCCAGAGCCATGGCCTAAAGTTAAACGCAAAAAAGTGTATAGTCATACCCTTCGGGAAAAACAAGGTAACCCCAAGCTACCATATAGATGGCAACCACTAAGCACAGAAGAGGTTATCAGGGACCTGGGTACCCAGGTTGACAGTGGCCTCTCGTTTGACACTCACGTTGCTAAAGTGGTTCGAAAGACCTTCTACATTGCCCATCTCATCATGAAGGGATTCACATCCAGATCAAGTGAGGTCATTGTTCCCCTGTACTCTTCACTTATCAGACCAATGATCGAGTACAATGCCCCATTTGGGATGTATCTCACCCGACACCTGCAGCAATTGGAGATACCCCAAAAGTTCCTCACCAAAAGGATAAAGGGACTCCAAAACCTGTCATATACTGCCAGACTGAAGAAACTCAAACTCTATTCAGTTGCATACAGTCTGCTCAGAGGTGACCTGTGCCTGACATACAAGGCCATGACCAACCTGGAATTAATGGACATGCTCCACCTCAAAAAATCCAAATCCACCAGAACCACTAGAGCAAGTGACTTAAACCTTAGCACGGATATAAATAGGACGTGCTGGAGGGATAGATTTATCACCCAGAGACTGCGCATGCTGTGGAATAAAATCCCAGTCCATGTGAGGCAGAGCACCTCACTGGCTCTGTTCAAGAGAAATCTTGACCGTGGATGGGAGATCGAGGTTTACCCGAATCATCTCTGTGTCACTGCTGGACAGAGGCACAACAAACTAATGGGCACATTATTTCTAACATAAGGGGTGGCCTAACAATAACTTTGGCTAGGCTTATAAATGCCTTAGGGCAGATAGCCTAGTATAAACCTATGAACCTATGAACCCATGAACAGTTTTTGAAACAAAATGGAGATCACAACAATGAGTGGAACAGGAGACAAGACAGATGGCAAGGAAACAACTGGAAGGGCAAGGAACTACAAAGGAAAGAACAGTTAAGAAGAAATGATGAAATCATGAAAACATAGTGATGACACTATAGTTTGGGAGATTTTAGTATATATAATTATACACAAATAGAACATAAAGATTTTTCATAATTTATCTAAAGGAATGAAATATGTTCCTAATGACAATGGTAACATAGTGGATTACATCATAGACTTCTTATTTAGAAAAATATTATAAGGAAATAAATATATTATGAAACATTTAAAATGTGATTAAAATCACTTAGCCAACATAAAATGATTAATGTTAAAAGTTTTGATAATATTATAAAATTATGAATAATGAACTAAACAATAATTACAATTGAACAAACTTCCACCTTAAAATATGTCAATATAGCAGCATTGCGGACAGGTTCCACATTTTGTTGTTTTTTCAAAACCTGTGCGTGCTACATAATTGGCGGACCTATGGCATAAAAGTTGTTTTATATTAGACATATTGTTGTACACAAATCTAGGAGATGGACCAACTATGTCCCTTATTTTCTCGTCCGCTATCAGAATATTCCAATTATCCTGTACCACTCGCTTGACAAGTTGTGTATTCCCACTAAATGGTAACACCAAGGGCTCTTGATTAAACCAATTTCTCTTGGCCTTTGCATTTCTCTCAAAAGCTGAAAAGAAAGGTTTAGCCCTGGTGGTCCTGAGTGTTTTTATATTAGAATATACCAGATCAATTTCCCTATTCATATAATTGCGCTCAATCAAACCTTCCTTAAGTTGCTTCAACTCATCATCCAATTTTGGATCCGTGCTTGACAACCGGGAAAGCCTCATGGCTTGTCCCTTTATTATGTTCGTAAAGATCCTCGGGTCATGCATACTGTCCCTGTGTAGATATGAGGGTCTATAACAGGATTTGCGGTGTACACCTGTTCTAATGTGACCGTCCTCCCTATATATGTGGGCATCCAGATAATCAATGCTGCTTCCTGAATAGTTCATAGTAAATTTTATGAAATTATTCACACTATTCAAATAATCATGGAAAAGGTGTATGGACGTATCAGTCCCCTCCCATACAAAAAAGAGGTCATCTACGAACCTCTTGAAAAACGTAATCTGCTTGTTGCCTAGTATGTATCTCATTTCAAACTCCGCCATGACCAAGTTGGCGTAACTATTGGCACAACTAGTGCCCATAGCTACGCCCTTGGTCTGTCGGTAACATTTATTCTCAAACAAGAACACATTATGGTCCAGAACCAATTCTACCAAAAGGCAGAGGAAATCTAATCTGGCAACTGGACACTCTGAGTCTCTACTCAAGAAGGATCTCATATATGCAATTCCCTGATCATTAGGGATGCATGTAAACAGGGACACTACGTCCATGGTCACAAAATATGTACTTTCCGTCCATACATAGCCCGATATTTCTCTATACAAACTGGTGAGAAATTGTTCAGTATCTTGAAGCACAATGGGATGGCTTGCCAAGAATTTTTTGAGATGATGGTCTAGATATATTGACATAGGCTCAGTTATCCAGCCTGCACCTGAGACTATAGGTCTAAACTCAGGTAAATACAAGTTCTTATGTATTTTAGGAAGACCACTAATAGTGGGAATCAAGGGAAAATCTACCTGGAAATACTCAAAAACACCCTCATCTATAAGACCTAGATGTTTACATTCTTCAAGGGTATAAAAAATTCTAGACTGCATGGCACATACATCGTCCAGAGAAATTAACATATATGAGTCACTTTCAAGAAGTCCCAATATTTTCGTCTGGTAATAATTTCTGTTCATAATTACCACAGGACCACCCTTGTCAGCTGCCCGAATTACAATGTCAGTGTTGTTACGTAGATCATTAATGACTTTGTTCTCACAATCTGTAAGGTTCCTGCGTTTATTCATCACACAAGAATGGTCAAATTCAACATATAGTCGTGATTCCACGGCCTTGATGAAGACCTCTAGGTTAGCTTGAAAGTGAGGTGTAAAAGTACTACTGCGTTTGAAGGTTGTAGACACATCATTGGAATTACCATTTGATCCATACAGAAGTTTGAGAGCAACTCGTCGTGCATAAAGTTTAACGGACAACAAAGCTTGGCTAATATCCATGTTGGTATATGGAATGAAGGATAGTCCTTTATTAAGAACATTCATTTCCTGGGATGAAAGACTATAGTTGGAAATATTACAGACTAAGGACCCGGGTGCCAGAACTTGGACAGTGTTCCTTGTTGCTGCAACTGGGGAGGGTCCTTTCTCTTCGCTCCCCGGCCATTGTCTAAATCCAGTGATCTTTTTCGCCCGGTTCTGATGGGTAAAGGGTAATCAGTATGATTCTGGTTATCCAACTGTATCTTCCTACGTACAGCACTAGATTGTGTCTGCATATTAGAAGGGGCTGATTCTTTAAGGTGCTATATTGACGAATCCCACTTTTTTAAACACCCGGATAGCGGAAGATTATGGGATCTGAGAGTCAGTGCTACTTGTACTAGCCGTAACATAGTATACGTTGCCCATTGCATCCATTGTTTTAGATATTATGTAGGGAAATCCAACCGCTCACTACGAGAACGGATTAGGGATCATTATTATTGTTTGGCTAGAGGTGATGATAGCAGTGCGCTAGCCAAACATATGTTAAGGGAAGGTACTGATCATATATTTCATTTTCAGGTATTACATATAGAATCTGTTTCCCCCCGTATTGGTGACATCACCAATAGAACGGAGGAAGCAGAACTACGATGGATACTCAGGCTTGGAGCACATAGGGAGAGGGGATTGAACGAAATGATTACATTGAAACCCCACCTTAAGAATAGACCTCTTAGATAAGCATTACTTCTATCCGCATTCTTCATTCATTGGGAACAGTAACATCAAATAGGTCCCCAATTGTGTTGTTTATTACATTTTATCATACTATTTTTAGTTTCCTCTGTTTATTTCTATGTTCTCTATTGCATTTCTTATGTCTACGTATATTTTTTCTGATAATTATTGTTTCACAATTATTGTTTTACTATGATGCCGCCTGTGTTTTTACTTTTTTATTTCCATCATCTTTGTTGGTCATGTGGAAAGTTTTGCAGCCATCTTCATGTATGGTTATGCATTTCAAACCTTACCATTCAGATACATCTATATGCTTGTGTTTGGTGGAGTTATCTCACTGTCCTCACAAAGACCTTCTACATTGCCCATCTCATCATGAAGGATTCACATCCAGATCAAGTGAGGTCATTGTTCCCCTGTACTCTTCACTTATCAGACCAATGATCGAGTACAATGCCCCATTTGGGATGTATCTCACCCGACACCTGCAGCAATTGGAGATACCCCAAAGTTCCTCACCAAAAGGATAAAGGGACTCCAAAACCTGTCATATACTGCCAGACTGAAGAAACTCAAACTCTATTCAGTTGCATACAGTCTGCTCAGAGGTGACCTGTGCCTGACATACAAGGCCATGACCAACCTGGAATTAATGGACATGCTCCACCTCAAAAAATCCAAATCCACCAGAACCACTAGAGCAAGTGACTTAAACCTTAGCACGGATATAAATAGGACGTGCTGGAGGGATAGATTTATCACCCAGAGACTCCCCATGCTGTGGAATAAAATCCCAGTCCATGTGAGGCAGAGCACCTCACTGGCTCTGTTCAAGAGAAATCTTGACCGGTGGATGGGAGATCGTAGGTTTACCCCGGGAATCATCTCTGTGTCACTGCTGGACAGAGGCACAACAAACTAATGGGCACATTATTTCTAACATAAGGGGGTGGCCTAAGCCACATAACTTTGGGCTAGGCTTATAAATGCCTTAGGGCAGATAGCCTAGTATAAACCTATGAACCTATGAACCCATGAACAGTTTTTTAGGGGGAAACAAAAAGTGGGGAGATCACAACAATGAGTGGAACAGGAGACAAGACAGATGGCAAGGAAACAACTGGGGAAGGGCAAGGAACTACAAAGGAAAGAACAGTTAAGAAGAAATGATGAAATCATAAAACATAGTGATGCACACTATAGTTTGGGAGATTTTAGTATATATAATTATACACAAATAGAACTAAGTAAAGATTTTTTCAAACTTTTATCTAAAGGAATGAAATATGTTCCTAATGACAATGGTAACATAGTGGATTACATCATAGACTTCAAAAAATATTTAAGGAAACTTAATTTAGCTATATATTTTAATGGAAACAATGTAGCAGAGATGGATGAATTTAAGAAAAGAAGTGCATTTACACCCCCCATGAACAACACCTTGGCCATAGTTGAAAAGGTTGTTGTTAATGAGTTATATAAATATATGAATAATGGAACATAACACCAACATAATTTACATTTTAAAGAATTTGAAATACTAAGACAAATACAGGCCAGCAACAACATCAGAATAATGAAACCTGATAAGGGAGGGGGGTAGTTATGTATGATGTTGATGAATATAATAATAAAATCAATAGTATACTATTCAATTCAGGTAATTATGAGATGTCATCCATCAATGAAGTCAACATTCGACATCATAAAGTGGACTTAATTTTATAAGGAATGTTATTAGATGAAATAATTAGTACAAATTTGTATATTTTATATATTTATATTTAATACAACCAAAACGCAATAAAGATCCAGTAAATATGCCACGATCCACTGAATATTCAACCTTTTAATTAACAAAACAGTACAAAAGGTTAAGCGCTTTCATCTACGGATGTAGACTTCATCAGAACAATTTTCTCATACACTAATAGAGTTTATATACTTTAAAAAAGCCCGCCATTTTATAATTACTTGATTGTCTAATATACATTTAAAGTAGCACATCAAAATTCCATATTTGTACGTGAACCTACAAACCATATTTACTCATGCCTACCTAATATATGTAATATCCATATTAATATATCAATAATTAAAAACATATTATCTAAAAATATTGTGAAATTAAAAAACATTTGATTAAATGCTATAATACTAAAAGCAACCCTTAATTAATGAATATCATAGTTAAATCCTTGTAGCAATTCTACATAACATCCTACTTGAGTAGTGACAATTTATCATACTGTATCAACACATATTAGTTGATTATAATGATATATTATTAAAAAAAAATATTAAAATATATTTATGTAATATAATTATTAGGTATTCAATAAATTTTGTCCTACTACCATTCTTAAGTTCTAATAAGTGGTTTTGTAGGTATGCAATCATTTAAGCCAGGGAGACATGCTGCATTTAACCTGATTTGCCACTTAATTTCTTTTTCCGCCACCAAGGCTTTAATGTTGCCTCCCCTAGGATTCTGTTTTACAACTTCCAAAATAGCAAATTTAAATTGATGACATCCTGCATTGCTAGATATATGCCGATATAAAGCATTATTAATATCTTTTTTTTCTAATACAGTACAGGTGATCATATATTCTATCTCTTAACCTCCTGCCTGTCTTCCCTACATAATAACAATAACATGAACAACACATAGCTAAGTATATCACATATTGTGACTGACAATTACCTTTACTAAAAAGATTTTGCTTTTTACAATATCGTGAAGAACAATACTCTCTTTATCAAATATGTTACAACACTGGCTGCAATGTCCACATTTCTTAGTTCCACCCTTCACCTGATGTATATCCTTACCATAGAATTTGGACTTAATTTCAATAATTCTTTTTAGATTTCTATCAGTTTTATATACATAATGTGGCCTCACACCTAATTTGTCATTAATGGTCGCATCACTCGTAATTATATTTCAGTTTTTACCTATAATCTTTTTTATCTCCCCAACTTGTTTCCCAAACTTGATGATGCATGCTTTCTGATACTCTTTCCCATTTTGTCCATTGTTATTCATGTGATCATTATTGTTGAAATGTTGGGCCTTTTGTAGCTGGGGAGGTCCTATACCAAGTACAGGGGTATATTTGTTTCCCCATTCTTTGATAACATAATCAATCACATCCTTGATTAGATGTTCAGGATAACCTCTATCCTTAAATAATTTTGCAATAAATGTAATTTCTTTAAGTAGATCTTCCCTTAGCGTTGTCATTCTAGCCACCCTGATGGATTGGCCCTTAATAATACTCCTTTTCTGGGAATAATGGGGATTACTAGAGTATTCTAAATAACTATTGCAAAATGTGTCCTTTCTATAAATTTTAGACTGGAATTTTCTACCATCAGAAAAAACAAATGTATCCAAATAATTTATCCCCCTACTATTGATATTATGGGTGAATTTTAAATATGTTGTAGTATTATTGATATATTGGATGAACAAATTAAGTTCTTCCTGTTTCCCCTTCCAGAGAATAAACAAATCATCCAAATATCTTATGTACATGATCATATAATCCTTTCATTCTGAATCTAAGACAAACTCCTTTTCCCAGTCCAAAAGGACCAGATTCGCATATATGGGGGCACAGGCTGCCCCCATAGTAACTCCATTGTTTTGCTTATAATATTCACCCTCGAAATATATATAGTTATTATCAATCACTATATTGATAAATTCTGAAATTAAATCTATTCTTTCTGAGTCCATTTCACCATATTTACTAACACTATTCATAAATCTATTTACCCCATCACTTTTGGGTATACAAGAAAAAAGATCTTTTATGTCAATAGTGACAAATAGAAGGTGCGGGTCCCATATTTCTTGCTTAAATTTACCCAGGAACTCCCAGGAATCTTTAATAATGTGTGGAATTTTGTTATATACATGTTTCAACCAATGATCAATGACCTTCCCAAAAGGAAATGCTTTACTATAACTTCCTGAAATAATAGGTCTAAGTGGAGGGTTGTTCACATTTTTATGTATTTTAGGTATACCATTAATAGTAGCAAGTGTAGGATATTGTACTTTTAGGAAATCATACAGTGTTTGGTCTATTCTTTCATCCAAAAGAAATTCTTCTATATATAGGTCAATACGTCTGTGTGCAATATTGACTTGATTTAAGGAAGATATTTCATACTGATCAGTATTATTTAAAATATCAAAAATTCTTTCATTGTATCGTGATAGATCAAAAAACACAACCCCACCCCCCTTATCTGGAGTTAATATTTTGACATTATCAACATGCAGTTGTTCCAGCATCCTATCAAAATTCTTGTTCCACTGATATGTAATGTCCTGCCTATTACATCTGTTTTTAAGATGATAAATCTGTTTATTAATTGTCTTCTCAAAAATAGCTAATGTTTTATGCATGGGTGGGGTAAAATTACTTTTTTTCTTTAAGGCTTGTGGAACTGTCTGTATTGTTGTATTATTCTGAAAAAATAAACCCAAGTTAAGTTTCCTAATGAAAAGTTTGATTTCCACCAGAGTATCAACTAAATCAAATGTTCCTTTAGGGATATACTTCATTCCTTTAGAAAATACTTCAAAGTGTTCTTTATTCACTACTATCTGTGAGTAATTATATATCTTAAAATCCCCAAGTGTATTAGTTACTCCTTCACTAACAATATTTTCAATATTGTGACTAAAATCACTACTACATACATTTTTAGCCCTTACTACTTCCAGAAATTTCCTTCCCTTTGGTTCCATCGGGGCATTTGTCGTTTGTGATTCCCCCTGAATTGATGTTCTTCCACTAAAAAATAATCATAATGTTGCCTATTTAACTGATGTTCCTGCCTCTCATTTTCTTCATTCTCTTTGTAATTGTACTTATTATGTTTATTATTCCTATCTTAACCTTTTGTACTGTTTTGTTAAATAAAAGGTTGAATATTCAGTGGATCGTGGCATATTTATTGGATCTTTATTGCGTTTTGGTTGTATTACTAGTGGCGAGTTCCAGTAAGGACTTATATATTTATATTTGTAGAATATGAAAAAAGAAAGATTGTAGCCCAAAGAATTTTTATGTGATAAAATCATTTAACAGGGAAACAAAAAAGAAAATGAATGTACAATTTCCAACAGAGTTGGAAAAAGAGACTTTGAAATGACATTTAAAAACTTTCTGTACTGGACATTGCAAAAGTTTATCATAAAAGGAGTTTATGGACTGGTGGATGGGATTGTAACATTATGTTAAAAATAGAAAGAGAAAAATATATACA